>NW_013617548.1:10138-17537 GCF_000695525.1 Brassica oleracea var. oleracea | reverse complement strand
CCCGACCCCGACCCTCCCGACCCTACCCAGCCTTTGTCACCTGTTAACTCCCCCCCCATTTCCTCCTCTCCACCAACTGGCTCTAAAGCTTTTAGGCGAATGGGGTCTCGTTTCGAACCAACTACTGCTACTGCCAAGCAGCAGATGAACCCTCCTCAAACTGGAGCCTCGCTAAAGGCCGCCGTACTTGACACTGCAGGAGTTCTAACCTCCGCTTCCACTGCTCCAATTTCTGGATCTGAGATTGCTACAGTGCAACCCTTAGATAACTCCATCCAAAATGACACAAAATTCACTATCCTACCACAAAAATCATCATCCCCACTCCAAATGAACAGTGCTGCTGCACCTGTAGCATCTCTCCCTATTGCAACTCCTCTTGGTTATGCTATGGAAGTTGATGAACCTTGCACACAAGTCACTGATATTGCTGATAAAAATTTGCGTGAAGCGGAACTTGTAAACAAGTCAAGCTCTGCTCCAGTGACTCAAAACCTTGTAGTGGAAATCCGCACTTCTGAAGATAGAACTCTAATGCGCCTTGCTCCTGTCTCAACCTATGAGTCTAGTTGCCCAAGAGTAATCATTACGGATTCTGTGTTCCAAATAGGAGCCGAGCTGCACAAAGATTTTATTATTTGCTACTTCTATGGCAGAGCGCCTTCCTTCAACCAAATTCAGAGTGTTTTTAATCATATGTGGGGCAAAGGGAAACGCTTGGAGATTCACAACAATCCTCTAAACCACTCAACTATTGTAAGGATCCCGAGTGAATACCTTCGTCAAAAGATCTTGGACAAGTGTATATGGTACGTCGGTGACTCAATGTTCCACACTGCTCAGTGGTCTTCTTCTCACTCATCAGCCACTCCTCCCCTGAAGGCCATCCAAATATGGGCGCACCTAACGGAGTTCCTCTAGATCTCCGTCGTCAACAAGGAATGAACCTGGTAGCTGGACTTGTTGGCGAACCAAAAGAAACTGGTGATTTCACAAGAAATTTAGTGAGTCTTACAGTTTCTCATGCAAAGGTTGAAGTAGATTTGACCAAACCCCTTCCTTCTGTGGTGGAGTTTGAGCGTGAGAGTGGTGAGATTATTGAAGTCTGTGTCCACTACCCGTGGGTACCTCTAACATGCTCTCACTGTAAAGAGCTTGGCCACATCGTCAGAAACTGTTTACTTTACACCCCTCCACTGCCACCATCCAAAAAGAACCCTCTCTCTGCCTCCACAAATAAAACCCCTCCAACTGTTCCTTCCTCCACAAATAAAATCCCTCCAAAACCCTCCAACTGTTCCTTCCTCCACAAACAAAACCCCTCCAACTGTTCCTTCCTCCACAAATTCTCCCCACTCAACTACTGCTCCTACCCCCACCTCTCAAACCACACCATCTAAACAAAAACCTCAGACTAATCCAGCAAAAAAACCTTAAAAATACCTTGCAAACCATGATCTACAGACCTATAAACCAACAAAAACTACCCCGTCCTTCCCCAACCCTCAATTTCGTCTGCTCCTTTATTACACCCTTCTGATGTTATCTTCTCTTCTCCTGATCCTCCCCCTAGGCCCTCACTGAAACGCTCCCGCTCCTCCCCAGCCTTATCACCTCTCATATCTTCAAACCCAATCCCTTCTGTCCAACTTCAACTTTATCCCTTGACTTTATCTCCTCTTCCAAAAACTTTTTTGAACCCTCTTCCCTCACCCAAAAATAGCAAACAACTCCTCACCTGATCTCCAGGTAAAATCCAACCCGCCAATCACCCTATCCAATGCTTTCGCTTCCCTTGAGACCCAATCTGCTTCTTCTGTTACCCGAGGTTCTTCTTCTCTGGAGGATCCTCTTTCAACTCCCCAATGAGTGTCAAGCTCTTTTTTTGGAATGTTCGTGGCCTAAATGACTTGGGCAAACATAGACCCTTTTCGGATTGGCTCTATAGTTATAAGCCTATTTTTGGTGCGCTCTTAGGAACCCATGTGAAAGAACCTTCTCTTAGCCCACTGCATACGAAGATTTGCCCTTGTTGGAAATACACTTCAAATCATGCGTCTGATGCTGATGGCCGAATTGTGCTCATCTGGAAAGAACCTCTTAAAGTATTCAGCAATCTTCTAAGTGCATGACTTGCATCCTCTGTCTTCCAAACCAAAGCCCGATCTATTACACAGCCATTTATGCTTCCAATCTCTTTGAGGATCATGTTGATCTATGGGCTGAATTACTTCACCTTCACGCCTCGCTTGATTTGGATAGCAAAAACTGGATTCTTGGTGGGGACCTCAATCAAATAATGTTCCCCAATGAGCACTCAAGCCCGCATGTCGTGGTTCCTGATGGGCTCATGTACCAACTTCAAGACTGTTTCCTTCAAGCAGGTCTCTTTGACCTTCGATTTTTTGGACCGTGTCATACTTGGACAAAAAAATGCCCCACCTCTCCAACTGCAAAAAAGCTTGATCGGCTTATGGTAAACTCGGCCCTGATAACGACATTTTCTCACGTTACCGCAACCTTCTTACCCTCCCCCCCCTTTTCTCAGACCACTCCCCCTGCCTCCTAAACCTAGCTTTTTCCCTCCCCAGAACTGGTACCTACCCATTCAAATTCCAAAACTATCTTACCAAGCATCCAAACTTTGCTCATCTGATCCAAACTGCTTGGTTGCAAACCGGAAGTATGTTGGAAGCTGAAACAAATTAAGAGAGATCTGATTCAATTGAACAAATAAAATTACTCAAAAATCCAGGAGAGAGTGATTGAAACTAAATGTTTGCTTAAGTCCTTGTAGGTACAGGCGTTATCAGACCCGTCTCCACAAACTTTCTAGGCCGAAAAGGAGATGCATTTAAGATGGTTGTTCCTGAGGGAGATTGAAGAAGTTTTTTTCAGAAAAAAATCTAGAATTAAATGGCTAAGATAAGGAGACGTGAATACCTCGTACTTTCATCGAATTTTCCAAGTGAGAGCCAGTTTCAATGATGTTTGAGCCTTTCTCTCTTCCACAGGAGATGGATCACAGATCTTCTGGAAATGAGTGACCATGTAACTGCCCATTTTCAATCAGTGCTTGCCACACCATTTTCTGCCACAGCTGTGTTCTCAGCTCCTCTCTGGTTTGAAGATCTTCAACCCTTCAGAATCTCATCTTTGTTGATGATCCCAATTCCATCAGCTGAGGAGATAAAAGCGCTGTTCTTCAAGCTAAATCCTAACAAGGCCCCTGGTCCCGATGGCCTCACTTCAGGATTCTTCAAAGCTGCTTAGGAGGTGGTTGGAAATGAGTTTGTTGATGTAGTCCGTCACTTCTTCCTCTCTGGATTCCTGCCTTCCTCTACAAACACAACAATCTTAACTTTAATCCCTAAGTTCCCGGGAGCATCAAGAGTTGCAGAGTATAGGCCAATATCCTGTCTTAACACCATTTACAAGGTTGTATCAAGACTACTAGTCAGGAGAATCAAGCCGATCCTATCAGAGCTAATTATGCTTTCGTAAAAGGGAGACTAATTATAGAAAATACAACTTTGGCTGGTGAACTAGTAAATGGGTATTATCCTAACAAGGGAACCAAGAAAATTACCATCAAGGTAGATATTGCGAATTCGACACAATCTCTTTGGACTTTCTATTCTCTTGCTTGAAAGGAATCAGAGTCCCGAATCAGCTCCTTCGATGGCTCCGTGCTTGCATCTGAACACCAAGTTTCATGATTGGTTACAATGGGATGGTCAATGGCTACTTTAAAGGTAAAAGAGAATTGCGGCAAGGCGATCCTCTCTCGCCTTACTTATTTGTCATCATCATGAACTGCCTCTCCCATATGATCATGATACTCTCTCGCCTTACTTATTTTGATTCTTTTTTTTTTTATGGAATTCTAAGAAATTGGTTTATTGGTTTTATGGGTTCCTATAGGGTTTAGGTAGGGATGGCACTCAAGTACCTGGACCGCGGGCCTGGACCGCGGGCCTGGCCCGTAAAAGCTTGCTGTGGGGTGGGATTGGGTTTCCATTTGGCAAACCTGCAAAATTGCGGGCCTCGCGGGAGGGGTCGAAAACAGGATGGGTTCAAAGCGGGACGGATCGAAAGCGGAATGGGCTACATGTTAACCTGCGGGATTTTGAAGACCCGCAACCCTAAGTCCCCATTTCTTGTTTCACCTAAAACATAGAGAGAGAGAGAGAGATAGAGAGAGAGAGAGAGAGAGAGAGAAGACAATTCGACTTTAGGTAGCTTCGGTGATGGTGGTTTCAGGGTCGATGATGCTTCCGGTCTCCCAAGCACCTTCGATCTGCACCGGTGGAGTTTCTTCGAGTCATCGTAAGAAATTTGAAAACTCGCTTTCCACCAAAAAAGAAGATCTAGTTCCCGCAATAGGTTCTTCGTAGTTTTGCCTATATATATTTGTTCACATTATCATACATTTTGGAGTTTTAGGTTTTCATATATCTTTAACTGACTTCTATTATTCTTATTTACAGAAGATGGAGTTGATGGTGAAGAAGAGAAATCTCCATCTTTTTGTCGCTATGTCTCAAAATTGTTTTTTTTTTTTTTTTTTTTTTTGGGATTAGCATCTTTGATTTGGTGTTGGTTTTATTTAATTTTGGATTCAGAAAACTAAAGCATTTATATGAACTTATGAGTTATAACATTTGGATTCAGCAACTAAAGTATTGTTTATTTTTAAAATGTTTGGAAGCTAACAAAAGTTAATAAACTAGTGTTTTAATCCAACTTAAATATTCAACTAACAAGTGTATTGCCTTATCTAGTTCAATCCTCGACTAAACTCATTTACTGATGCGTCATGAAACTGATAAAGCGTCTTTAATCATGTTTTGAAGCATTCAAGAGCCATATGTCTGTTTGTAATTCTATGTCCCGCGGGCCGATCCGCAAAGGTCTACATGTTTTGCAGTACGGGTTTGGTCAGTCATTTTGAGGACCGCAGCCCGCGCGGGCCTAACCCGCTGGGACCCGCTCTAAGACGAGCCCGCTGCGGTACGGGACGGATCAACCTGTTTGACATTCCTAGTAGGGATGGCAATCAAGGTCCTGACCGTGGGCCGGGCCCGTAAAAGCTTGCTGCGGACGGGATTGGGCTTCCATTGGGTAAACCCGCAAAATTGCGGGCCTCGCGGGACAGGTTTAAAGCGGGACGGGTTCAAAGCGGAACAGGTCGAAAGCGGGATAGGCTACAGGTTAACCTGCAGGATTTTGAAGACCCACAACCCTAAGTCCCCATTCCTACTTTCACCTAAAACATAGAGAGAGAGAGAGAGAGAGAGAGAGAGAGAGAGAGAGAGAGAACCGAAATTCACACTATTAATTTTCGTTTACATAAGGAAAATAGGAAAACCTTAATTTCTTAGAGGTCCCGGATATCTGCTAAACCACACGCCAAGGAATCAGAACACGAAATAAAGACGAGAAAAATAAGAAATCGAAAAAAGAGCAAAATAAATCTTATTCCGAATCCGCGTTTGAGCGTTACAACAAGGTGAGAGCCTGAGCTACGAGAGCTGTCGGCGAGATTCCTAGTTCTAAAAGCCTAAGACTGCAAGACCTAATTGAGTCGCAGCTCGAATAACAAAACCGGAAAGTTGCCTAAAATTGCTCTAAGCGCTAAGTTTGCTCTGAAAAAGTTCTCTTTTTGTGCCTCTCGCCTAGGACTCCTTATATACTCCTCCAAGGTCGGTTTTTGCTTTTCCCTTCCTGCCCTTAAGCCGTCTTAAGTGAAAAATGGAGATATTCTATTTTTTTCGATCTTCATGTTTATCCGCGGAAACTTAAATTTTTTATGAGGAAACGTATCTTTTATTATTATGTTTTCTATAAAATAAAAAACATAAACCGTCATAGCATCTATGGGTACATTCTTAAAGAATCGTAAGTGGGCTTCTAGTCGCGTTTTAGACCTCGTTGGCCGTCTTTCGACATGATTCGACATGATACGTTTGTTACGATTTTCTTTTCGATAAAAACACATTCTTAAAGAATCGTAAGTGGGCTTGTAGTTGCGTTTTAGACCTCGTTGGGCCGTCCTTCGACATGAAACATTTGTTACGATTTTCTTTTCGATAAAAACAAGTTCTCGCAGTTTTTATCGCAAAGTTTCAACGGTAACTCTGATCGGAACGGCGTGAGAAGTGATATGGCTGTGGGACGTGGGAGCCAGCATTGAGGAACATGCGAGAAACAAAAGGCTTGGTCGGTCGCTATGTAGCGACCGACTCGCTCGTGGGTCGGTCGCTACGTAGCGACCGACTCGTTCGCTGGTCGGTCGCGGGTCGTTCACTACGTAGTGACCGACCGAGTGGCTTGGTTGGTCGCTAGTAGCGACCGGCTCGTTCGCGGACCGGTCGCTACGTGGCGACCTTGTCAGGATCCTTATCTGACGTTTCATGAACGTGTTCTCGGACTATTGGTGTTTAGTTTCGACGAATCAACCGAGATTAGTGCAAGATTTTACCGCAAAGTTTTTCGTAAAGATCTCTTTACGAAGTTTACATTTCGTAAAAACGTTCATGCTAATTTTTACGGATATTGAAGTGTTAATTCCGTCGTGACCGTTTTTGACCCCAACAGTTAGCCCCCCAGCCCGTTAGAACTGTGGATCGTTGATGTGAAGTTCTAGCGAGCGATAAGACAAGTTAGGCAAGTTAGGCGGAAATAATGGTTGAAAATGTCAGTTGAAAGTTGTACGTTCACTCTAAAAAGAGTGCAATTTGGTAAGATTGGAGCTGCGGCCTATGAAAGCTGCCTACGTACCCTTGTCAAATGGGATCAATCCATTCATAGCTCGTCTTGGAGTTAAGATTCTTATGACCTATTTTCCAGTGAGACCTTTTACGGTCCGGTTATGTTGCCATTGATGGCATTTTGTAGTGGACCTTTGTCGGCCTCGAGATTAGCCTTGAAGGTTGCTTTGGCCGAGTGTGGCCGTATTTACGTTTTCAGGATTAAGCCATGTGGCTTCGAATCCCTGCCGCATTGCGGACTTTAAATGAATTGAAGACTATTTTTTTTTTGAAGAGCAAGTTTGTATTCGTGCGAATGTAGAGGGAAGAATACAAGTTGTCATCTTGTATCTAACTCTTTTGTTGTATCGTCGTATTTGCTGCTCGTTCTAGATGGCATTGTTCGAAGAATTTGTTTTTTCAAAAAATTTCGAGAGAGTTAGAATATTGACGAAGGGACATGATTTAAGATCTCGTTATCACTTTTGGATATCATGCCTTGAGATGTTAGAGACCAATGTGCTGGGTTTAGGGTAAGACCTAGGTATATTCCTGGTTTTAGAGGGTGTGATGACTGATTCAACTTACGTATCCCGTTTCAGTTTCGTCCTGATTCCATACCGATTTAAAGTCCGCGATAGGTTCTC
>NW_013617548.1:4550-10012 GCF_000695525.1 Brassica oleracea var. oleracea | reverse complement strand
GAGAGTCATCTCTACGAGATGGCTAAGTCTGTTTAGGACGTTAAGAGTTTGTTGTGAAGAGCAACAAACTTAATGGTAAAATTTACCGTTTTGAGTCTTCGCGAAGGATATGTTTTGAGAAGATGTTAGTGCGTATGACTATCTGGTCTTCCAAAAAGGTGTTTTTATCGAGGAAGAAAATTTCGTCAAAGAACGAATCTTCGGGCGTCTGCGACGTCTCGCGATGCTGAAGATTTGTTATTCTTTTGTATGCCGTGTTTTGTGCTTGAAATTTTCGCGGGCTTGAAGGTGTTCCAGTGTTGCAAGGGTTTAGTTTTAACCCTGCGTTGGAGAAACGTCTTGGTTTATCTGCGGATGTTCGCAGCCAAAATTGTTGTTCCATTTTTTATGTTAAGTAGTTTGATTTATGATTGAGGGATTAGGATCAAGGGGTCGCGTAGATTTGTCCCTTGGAAGAAGCGTTTTTCTTCACTGTGCTTTTGAGGAGTCGGCCCTCCGAGATTTTATTTCGTGCATTTTTAAAGATGATTCATATAGCTGCAGGAGCTTTGTTATGAGTTTTTTCTAACATGCTGCGTTTTACAGGTAAAACATTGCAGGCTTAAAGTGAATTGTGAAACTTGGTCGATTATCGACAAGTTTAATTTTTCCGTTAACTGTTTGGTTGTTAGGACTCAACTTTGTTATGGATAAATTTATCGTATAATTTCCGCTCAGGGTTATACGACAAATAGTCTGTGTAATCGTCACTTGGCATTTTATGACAAGTTGTGGATTGTTCTTTAGCCGTTTAAGTGATTGGAGCGGTGGTCACTTAATTATAATGGCTTGGATGAAGACTGTGTTCAGCCGTATAGCCAAGGACGTTGTTGGTAAAGGACCAGACCATGGAACTTTTGTCTTACGATTATCCTCAAAGAGGATGCTAAATTCTGGTTCGGGTTTTACAGGGAGGCGTAGTTGGCCGAGGGCAAAAAGCGTTTGTCGAGATTGATAGGCCAAGTATAGCAGAGTTTTCCGTGTTATTGCTGATGGTTGTTTTAAAACGAGCTTCCACTTTGGTTTAAGTTATACGATGAATGTTTCGTATACTGTTTCCTTTAGTCGTATAAAATTGTTTTCTTTTTATCTGAGGGAGACAAATTTTAAGAGGCTCGACGCAGAACCCTTGTGGATTTGGTTGTGAGGCGATTTCCTGCTCAGATGTAACCGGGGGAAGTAAAGAGTAGAAGCAATCTTCATGGAGCTTCGTTTTTATTATACGAAAAATTATCAATGATAGTTTTTCGGCAAACCCGTAATGTCTATTTCAAAAAATTGCTTCGTATGACCTGATTTGACTATACGGAGGATTTTTCGTGAAAGTATTGTGAGAGGGGCTTCTCATAGGAGTAAATGGAGAGTGTTTTCCGTAAATTACTAGTGAAATTTGTGAAGTTGTTTTGTAGAGACACTGGTCTTGCTTTCCCGTAGGCTGTTTCGTATAAAGTATTTTTGTTTAACAAAAAATAATGGGTGGCTAGTTTTACGAAGATAGGAAATCGAAAACTTCAAATTTGTGATGTTTCAGCGGATTACACAGGGAACATTTCTGTTTTGATTTTGACCTTCAGTGAAAGTTGCTTGGAATTACTGATCGAGTTTTACCGAAGTCTATTCCATTACTATCTAGTCGCTAACCGTCGTGTTATTAGTCTGATGTTGGTACAAGTTTTCTAATCGCGAGATTGCGACAAGAGATGTTGTAGAGCACTTCAAACCATGTTCGTTGACAGTTGGGCTATATCGCTAGCATTTTAGACGAATCTTAGGTTGTCGTTTGCCTTTTTTTGGACAATTTTAATGAGGCATCAGATTGCATATGTGCTTTTCTGCCTGTTGCTGCGGGAGTTTGCTTTTTCAAAAGCGTTTTCGAGATGCCCAGGCAAAAAGTTCTTTTTAAGTGTGGGAGTATACGAGTATAGTATACGTATCTACTCCATTTTTTTTTAAGATTGGGATGATTGACAATCTGGGTCGGTTTGAAGACAATGCCAAGATTGCGACTTGGTGGTTTTCAGGTTGACGACTTGGAATATTTCAGTTTTTAAGAAAATAACTAGGAACAAATCGATTTTAAGACAACGTTCGTATCTCTAGTTCTTTCTTTCTTTAGGAAGCGAGATAAGTATGCTTGAATGCGTGGTGATCGTTTCTCGGTTTTACGAGAGATTAGATCGGTTTGAAAGTTCTGCCTGGTCAGTTAAGGAACAATAGAACAAGACTGGAAAAATTGCCTCCACCTAGATTCTAAGCTCCTTAAAGTTTATGGCAGTTCCTAAGACGTTTTCATCCTTTTTCTAACGAAAAATTAAAAATATGATAAAATTTTCTAAGTCGGACATACCTTAGTCTCTCATTGGTGATTTGGGATTGCCTCTTCTTCATTCTTCTTCTCCCCGTGTCTTCTGATCGAAGGAACTTTACAAAATCGTTGAAACAAAGTGAGGAGAAGTAAGTGAGGAGAAGTAAGTGATGAAGCAAGGGACATGTACTCATTCGAGTGAGGTTTTCAGTTTGTCAAGTTATGAATGAACTGGTCCTGTCACAGCCCTTATTGTCTTTATTTTTCCGTTGATTGTTTCACATGAACTTGTTTGACCTAACGAGTGATGTTTCGTAAAATATTCTCGAGCTTAATCTTACGATTGCCATTTGGCAAAATGTTGTCGAGCTTAATTTTACGAAAGTTATTAGGCAAACTGTTGTCGAGTTAATTTTTCCAAGACTGTTTCGTAAGAGTTGTCGAATTTAATTTTACGAAAGTTACTTCGTGAAACGTTCAGTCGAGGCTCAAAAGAGGAGAGTCGGAAATGAGTCTCCAGCTCGGCATATGGCGAGCTGGGAAGGGATCGTGCCGGTCGTCATACGGCGACCCGCTCGGTTAACAGGGCGGTCGCCATACGGCGACCGGATTGACTGATCGACCGGTCACCATATGGCAAACGGGTTGCGTACTCGACCGGTCGCCATATGGAAACCAGTTCGTGTGATTGACCGGGTTTCGTGTTGAAAGAAGTGCAGCAGTGAGTTGCGTACCCGATTTGCTGTTCTTCCTTTTTCCGTGTCTTCGACGAAATCAAGTTTTATTTTTCCGAAAAGTTTTCAAAAAAGTCTTTTGCTCGAACCCTTATGTGCTGAGATTCCTCCAACCTGGTAATCAGACAAATTTTATGGGTTTTGATAGAATTGATTTTATCGTTGCCCTCTAGAGAAATTGAAAGTCGCAATTAGGTTTTTGGTTTTCTTGAGCATTGCGGCGTTTGCGTAAGCATTGGCCATTGGAGCAGTCACTGCTGGAGTAACTTTACCAGTGTTTGCGAGCTTTGAAGGGTGTTTTTTGAGCTTCCTCAAGCAGTCGATCGATTTCAGTGGCGGTGCTGGTAGCGTGATGGATCTGGGATCGTACTGCTCTTAATTCAGCGGCAGTCTTTATTATGTAATTGTGAAGGTCACGAATGTCGGGATTCTTGCCAGCAGTTTTTCGACCCCGTCGGCGTTTTCTGCGAGTGATCTCGGCATGCTCTTCGGCTAGCTCCTCCTGTTCGACCCAGTAGATATCTTCTTCTGTCATGGGTTTACTGAACGGGGAGTCTTCTTGCGCCGTATGGCTTCTGGCTCTTCTCGGATGTACGTCAGCGTCTTCTTCCGTATCATCAGAAAGGTTGCTGGAATCCAAGTTGAGCTTCTCGTCCCGTATGGCTTCTAGTTCTTCTCGGATGTACGTCAGTGTCTTCTTCCGTATCATCAGAAAGGTTGCTGGGATCCAAGTTAATGCGCCCGACTTCGTTGTTCTCTGTATCCTTTGCGGGATACGAAGGACTTCAGAGTTCTCGTTTTCGACATAGGTTGTTTTGCTAGGGTTTTGTCCCGAAGGATTCTCTCGCAAAGTTCCAGGCCTGTCGAGTGGAGTTGTGAAGTCAAATCTTCTTCCGTGAACTCTTGTGGTTCCGCGAAGATAGGCTGCCCGGGTCCTTACTGTTAAGGTTTTGACCTGTTTAGTCAAGGTGCCCACGAGCTTGTCTTGTTCTTCCGACCTTTTTTCATAGGCAGAGAACATCTTTTTAAACTCCTCGAGCGTCGCGGCGTTGGCTAATGCGTTGGCCGTGGGGACATCCGCTGTTAGAGTTGTTTGTTTGTCGTTGCTTCCTCCGTTAAGAGGAGTATGCAAGTTATTCAAGTCGTCGGCTGTCATGTCTGATTGAGCGTTCGGTGGGATAAACATGAAGATCGGAAAAAATGGAATACTGTGGGAACCAAAATTCGCACTGTCGATTTCCGTTTAAATAAGGAAAGTTAGGGAAACTCTAATTTCCCAGAGGTCGCAGATATCTGCTAAACCACACGCCAAGGAATCAGAACACGAAATAAAGACGAGAAAAATTAAGAAATCGAAAAGAGAGCAAAATAGATCTTATTCTGAATCCGCGTTTGAGCGTTAAAACAAGGTAAGAGCCTAGGCTACTAGAGCTGTCAGAGAGATTCCTAGTTCTAAAAGCCTAAGACTGCAAGACCTAATTGAGTCGCAACTCGAATAACAAAAACGGAAAGTTGCCTAAAATTGCTCTAAGTGCTAAGTTTGCTCTGAAAAAGTTCTCTTTTTGTGTCTCTCTCCTAGGACTCCTTATATACTCCTCCAAGGTTGGTTTTAGCTTTTCCCTTCCTGCCCTTAAGCCGTCTTAAGTGAAAAATGGAGATATTCCATTTTTTCCGATCTTCATGTTTATCCATGGAAACTTAACATTTTTCTGCGGAAAGTTATCTTTTATTATTATGTTTTTTTTTAAATAAAAAAAATAAACCGTCATAGCATATATGGGTTCATTCTTAAAGAATCGTAAGTGGGCTTCTAGTTGCGTTTTAGACCTCGTTGGGCCGTCTTTCGACATGAAATGTTTGTTACAATTTTCTTTTCGATAAAAACAAGTTCTCGCGGTTTTAATAGCAAAATTTCAACGGTAACTCTGATCGGAATGGTGTGAGAAGTGATATGGCTTTGGGACGTGGGAGCCAGCATTGAGGAAAAGAAGAAAATGCACGGATTTGGGTGGTACCCGTTAATCGATGTCCGAGACAGTTCAGTCGCTACGTAGCGACCTGGTCCGCGCTGGATCGGTCGCTACGTAGCGACCGACTCGTTTGCGGGTCGGTCGCTACGTAGCGACCGACCGTGTGGCTTGGTCTCAACGTGTTCTTGGACTATTGGTGTTTAGTTTCGACGAATCAACCGAGATTAGTGCAAGATTTTACCGCCAAGTTTTTCGTAAAGATCTCTTTACGAAGATTACTTTTCGTAAAAACGTTCATGCTGATTTTTACGGATATTCAAGCGTTAATTCCGTCTTGACCGTTTTTGACCCCAACAAGAGAGAGAGAGATAGAGAGAGAGAGAGAGAGAGAGAGAGAGAGAGAGAGAGAGAAGA
>NW_013617548.1:0-4521 GCF_000695525.1 Brassica oleracea var. oleracea | reverse complement strand
TGATGGTGGTTTCAGGGTCGATGATGCTTCCGGTCTCCCAAGCGCCTACGATCTGCACCGGTGGAGCTTCTTCGAGTAATCATAAGAAATTTGAAAACTCACTTTCCACCAAAAAAAGAAGATCTAGTTCCCGCAATGGGTTCTTCGTAGTTTTGCCTATATGTATTTGTTCACATTATCATACATTTTGGAGTTTTAGGTTTCAATATATCTTTAACTGACTTCTATTATTCTTATTTGCAGAGGATGAAGTTGATGGTGAAGAAGAGAAATCTCCATCTTTTTTTCGCTTGTTGGTGATAAAGATGAAGAGCAAGAAGTGTGATTGATGTTTTCTTTTTATTTATATTTGGGATTAGAATCTTTGATTTGGTGTTGGTTTTATTTAATTTTGGATTCAGAAAACTAAAACATTTATATGAACTTATGAGTTATAATATTTGGATTGAGCAATTAAAGTATTGTTTATTTTTAAAATGTTTGGAGTCTAACAAAAGTAAATAAACTAGTTTTTTCATCCAACTAAAATCTTCAACTAACAAGTGTATTGTCTTATCCATTTCAATCCTCGACTAAACTCACTTACTGATGCGTCATGAAACTGATAAAGCGTATTGAATCATGTTTTGAAGCGTTCAGGAGCCATATGTCCGTTTGTAATTCTATGTCCCGCGGGCCGATCCGCAAAGGCCTACATGTTTTGTGGTACGGGTTTGGTCAGCCATTTTGAGGACCGCAGCCCGCACGGACCTGACCCGCTGGGACCCGCTCGAAGACGAACCCGCTGCGGCACGGGATGGGATGAGACGGATCAACCTGTTTGACATTCCTAGGTTTAGGTTCGTTTCCCTCTCCCGGACCCTAGTGTCAGAAGGCTGCACAATGAGAGAACTTTTAGTGCTTGCTGATTAAGAGCCCTCAATATGACTGCTCAAGTTATCTTAAAAACAACTCTGGGAAGATGAAGTTTCTTTGTCCGAGTGGCAATCATGGTTGTTACTATGAAGACAATCTCTTTAAGGCAGGTGGAGTTAACCTCAAGTGACTTTTCTGATGAGCTTGAATAGACAAGTCTTCAACATTAAAGCAAAAGAGAGTGATCTAGTGTGGCATCACCAAGATGACTTTGGTTCTTGCCAAGCCGTTCTTGTGAATGAACCTTTGTTGTTGACAAAGGCCACCCAAGCCTCAGGTAATACGCTTTCTGTTGAAGAGTAATAAAGAAGTCATAACACAATTTATATGAATTTTATTGTCCATGTTTCATTGCAGTGAATCCAAGCAAATCCGTATATTGTCTGGTTTATTCCTTGGGGACGACCTATCGTACAACAAGGAGATGTTTAAAGGAGCCCAAAGCCTAGGTACCCTTGTCAACTCAGAGTATCCTTTCAAAGCGTGGTATGAGTAAGAAAGAAAGCAGAGATCATTTCTGACTTTAAGAGCAAGAGACGGCTCTTTACCACATTTATTTAAAGAAAGCAGAGATCCTTTCAAAGTGTGTTTGTATATGATATTACGAACCCATTTATTTATAAAGCATAACAGAAAGCAAAACAAACACATATATTATGGGTTTGGCTTTATGATGTACTAGGATGTGGACCCCCGCGAAATTGCGGGGAAAGTTAATATTAAGTTTTCAATATTAATTTAAAATAATTACATATAATTATTTTAAAATATATATTAAAACTGATGTAGCTAAAATAGAAACATTAAATATGAAAACACTAAATAAATTTATTGAAAACACTAACACCAAAGTGATGCAACCCTTCAAAAGTATTAAGTTTTATAATCACTATTAAATTTTCAATATTATTTTAAAATTTCCATACTTTAGTTGGTTCGGTATATATACCATCGGTTTTCAGTTTTTTCAATTTTAAATCAAAAACCATAAATATATTTATTTTTATACCATTTTGTAAAATTTACTTGATATAATTAGATATCGGTTTTATTCAAACATAAAGATATATGAGTTTTTTAAATAGATTATTTATTTTATTTATTATTTAAAACAATTATCAAACATATTAAGTTAATAATAATAATTTTTATAAACTTAAAAAATATATTAGTATAATATTATTAAATAGCAAAATTAGCACGCATATTTTAAAGTTGTGTTTTATTTGATTTGATAAAATGGAAAATATAACTTTTAACTCAAAATTAAAATTTTAAATTTCTAAAGTCAACATTTTAAATATGAAGATCCTATAAATGAAATAAAATATGTATATATTATCACTTATATTATATACTTTACATATAGTTATACTACTATATTTTATTTAATTGGTTTATATATCAAATCATATCCATATACCATATTTTATTAAAAATAACATCCATTCGGTATATTCTGTATTACCAAACCAAAACCATTTTTTATATTTTGGTTCGCTTTTAATTGGTTCAATTTTACCAGATTGAACACCTCTACATAATAGAATTTATTATAAAGATCTTACATCCATGGAGCAATTTTATGAATGTTTAAATGTATTTTGAGCATATTTATCTAAAAAATTTAAAAATACAAAATATTCAACAAAATTTACTTATAAATTTTTGTTATAAAGATCTTACATGCATGAGCAAATGCATGAAGAATCATAATTATAGTTTATTTGATTAAGTGGGCCTTTGGAATAATTTATAATTGGGCCGGTGAGAAAAAATATTAAATAAGTGTTTAAAAGCACGTGGTCGTCTTCTTCATTTGATGAAGTATAAAACCAGTAACGGAAACGATCCGAACTATCACTTGTTACTCGCCGCGTTTTGTATTTACACAGCTCAGGCGGACTAAACTTGGACCACCGCCAAATATTGCCGATCACCCCTAACTCGCCACGTCTAACTCCGATCAACGCCCGTTCGCGTAATTTGTGAAACTGTCGATTTTTAGATCATGGAACGACATACCTTTATCCCCATATCTCTGTGATCTTCAGTCTCCAGATCCCCCTTGTTTCACATTATATCCCTTGCTTCCTTAGACCTTAACCTATATCATCTTGCAATTTTTTGGTATAGAGAAGCATAAAAATTCTAGGTCCTCTGGCGTTGTAAACTCGGTGTCTACCCATAAACTTTTTATCATCCCCTCACCACACGGAACATCTTCTCGGGACGTCTCTGAAATGTATCTTACAAGAGACGGCTGATGTGTTACTATCGTGATTCGTGCATCGTATGTAAAAATAGGGAACATAGATATACATATAATGTTCAGAGAGGTGTGATTGAATGGTTGTGTTGATTGGAAATGAAACCATTCAGGAAAGATGCCATATAGGAAGGGTTGTGTTGTTTCCGAAGAGGAGACGATTGGGGAAGATGGATGACACAACAATTTTTTGATGACGTAACTCAAAGGAAAAGACTTTTCATCCCTTAGATCAAAAATAACAAAGAAACCTTGCCGAATGATCAAAAATGATGATGATCGCAAAAAAAATGGTTTGCTATTATATATAGATAGATAATGATTTGTCTTTCTCGAAGTCACTCTCTGCCTTGGCGGAACAAGCGTGTAACTGTTCTTTGTGGCACTTTTCCTTGAAGCTTGAGCTTACGATAAGAATCTCGGATGTGGCAGGGCCTGATGTGTCCTATTTCATTCCTTTTGACCATAACAAGAAGTTTCCACGAGTTCGGCAGCAAACATCTTTGCTATACCACTAACAACGGAAAGCCTAGGGTCGTCGTTGTTCATATTCTTAATCCCTGTGATACTCTCTAATAACTTCTTCATGTTTGATTTGTGAAGAGTAGATCTCCTAAAACATTCATATCGACTCGTTTGATCCTCTGTGAATTACGATATAATAGCATGCATTTTGGCTACCTTCTTCTCACGATCATTAGCTTGGATTATGGTGGATCAACTTCCATATCCTCAGAGGTTTTAAGTGTCTTCACCTGACGGAGAAGGCCAACATCATCGTCGCTAACATCACAAACAGGTGAGTCTAGAGGAGATTCATTATGCTCCTCCTCAATGGCGGCTTCAAAAGGATCTTTGTAACGCTTCATTAAAACTACATTTATTCAATTAAATATATGGAACCCTATATATATACTCATGTTTAGTGTAGTAAAATAAGTTGGCTTTCCGATGTGGGACAACTAATGCATAGTAAGCTCGCCAAACAATATTCACTCACTCAAATCTTCAAAACTATCTATCAAACTATCAGAACACAGAGCAAAAGAAAACAGAGTTGCTCTCTGTCAAAATGTAACAATGTGTGTGTTTTCCCCAATAGATTGACTATAGAACTATACAAAACTAGCCAGAAAATGAAATAGAAACATAATCTGAATGAATATGCGTAAAGAGATGTACATTGTTAGGGGTGGATTTACATTCTCTCTCAAGGCCCATTAGATAACCAAATTAGGCCCATCTTACCATGAAGCTCTAGCTTCTTCCTTGTATAAATAGAGATACACATCTCTTTATCTTAATCTTCTCTTCTCCATTTGATACCTAGAACACTT
>NW_013617547.1:40838-43579 GCF_000695525.1 Brassica oleracea var. oleracea | reverse complement strand
CGTCGGAACCTCCGTCGGAATTCGGTGTGTTTTCTTGTAGTGAAAAATCAAAACCCACAGCCGAACCGGAACCAAACGAAAACCAAAAAAATAAAATCTGGATGCCGAACCAAAGTTTAAAGTACTATGAAATCATAAAATTTTGATTTAAAACCATAAATTATAAATATTAATTATAAATATAAGTTATTCCGCGCAGTCGCGCGGCTCATAATCTAGTTCAAGTTGAAAATGGTTTAGCTTCTCAGCTTCTCCTTTCAAATTGAGATCATCAGTGTCGGGTTATCGTAACTTAAGGCTCGTCGTTTGGTCTAAGTTTGAGTATTCTTTTTTATATGCTTTTGTTGTTTAGGCTTTAATATTCTCAGCTTTTATTATTGTTTTGCTTGGTTTAACTTTAATTGTTTAGTTTCAGAAAGAAAGAGTATGTTTTTACCGGCTTAGAGTATCTCCAATGGTGCTTCATTTTTCACTTTTTGCTTCATTTTTTGCTCCATTAGTGCTTTATTTTTTTCTTCATTTCTTCATTTTTAAAAGATACACTTTTTAATTACAGATTAGTCCCTCAACTTTAACTTGTTCTTAGTTTTTACTTAAAGTAGTGTAACCCCCATGCTACGCATGGGTTAATTTATTGTTTGTAAAATTATTTGATCAAAAGTCATAATTTTCAATCAGAATAGATATTATTTAAAATATTATATGAACATCACATAATTTTAGAGGCACCTTCATTGAAATATATTTTATTTATTTTTGAAAGTTCAATAATATAAAATATAGTTAAAATATACTTTATTTGAGACTTTAATTTACTCGATAATTTCTTACTGAATAATAAATACTTAATTTAATTTAATGTAACTTTAAATATGATAAATCTAATAAATTTATTTTCTTTTTATTTTACAGTTCAAAATAATTCAGTGACATTTTATGTTAATCCACCTAACATATTTTTTTAGAAAGCACACATTTAAACAAAATTAACCCACAAATTTTTAAACTATAAGAGCTAATATTATCAACTTAATTTTAAAGCTTTTTTTATTCAATCAATTTAAAATATTAAATATACTAGAAACATGTTTTTACTAATATTTAGATGAAACATAATTAAATAAATAATATAAAAACTGAAAGACTTGATAAACATCAATCTAAATATAAAAAAAAAAAAAATAGTGCAAACTATTCATGAGCCAGTGGGTTCAAAGAAGAAATATTTTGCTACACAACAAGAAGCATGTCGAAAAGATGTGGAACGTGCCTTTAGAGTTCTCCAATCACGCTTTTCAATTGTGAAAGGACCAGCTGATTTTTGGAAAAAATATGTGCTACATGACATAATGACTACATGTATAATTCTACATAACATGATAATTGAAGATGAGCGTGATCTTGATGCTCCAACTGAAGTTGGTGGAGAAGTTCCAGTTCTAGAGGTTGATATCGAAGAGCATGATAATATTCGTTTTCAAGAATTTTTGGCTTGATTTAGAAAAATTAAAGATCAAGAAGCTCATTTCACTCTTCGGAACAATTTAATTGATCACATGTGGGAAAAATATACATCTCATGTGTCCTTAAATATAGTGTTCTTGTGTTATTTATTTATGCTATGTGTACTAATTATATTGTATGATAATGTTTATTTAATATTAATTAGCAATTGTGGTGAAATATTGTTAAAATAAAATATTTGGGTAAAATTAGTAAACTAGCAAAAGTAAAATATGTTTTTGATAAATAATGATAAAACAGAAAAAGAATATATTTGGATATTCTTTTTGAAGAAAAAAAATGAAGCAAACCATTGGAAAACATGTTTTTTCATTTTCTGAAGATCTTCATATTTTGAGAAAAAAATGAATACCATTGGAGATGCTTTTTGTTGACATGAAGCAGAATTAAGCAGCTAGACTTGAGAATTAAGCAGCCAAACTTGAGAATTAAGCTGCCAGACTTTATAAGGTTTTATAAGGCTTTATAAGGTTTTATAAGGCTTTATAAGGGTTTTATAAGCTCGATTTTATTGAAGAGAAGAAGAAGAGAGCAAAAGATATTTTATTATATTGTGTACTGAGATCACTTGTCTTTAAATACTTGTACCCAGATCCACAATTAAATTAAGGAAACTATTCTCTCATTCTTTCTCTTACATCTTGAGATCTACTTTCTCTCTCTCTATGTTCTTCATGTTCTTCATTCTCCATAAATAAACTCTCAATAATTCTCTCATTCTAACATGGTATCAGAGCTTTAAGCTCCTGAAACTCGCAAAAGCTTCCGCAAATTTCTTTCTTTCCTTCTCAGATTATCTTCAAAATCTGTTGGATACATCCTTTTATCCACTGGTCCAAAGGTCTTTCAAAAGGAAAGAACCTCACCAGAACTCAAGATAGAGGAGTACCCTATTCTCTGGAACTCAAGAAAGCTTCAACCATATCAGGAAAAGCTTCTTCAAAGTCCAGTTTATCTCAAAATCAGTAGGAACAATCTATTGTCCACTGGTCCATATCTCTCCATGAGGGAGAACTCCAACATGGTGTTGTTTCCAGAGTACAAGAAGGCTAAGGAACAACATAAGAACCACAATATGCCAAGAAGAAGTGACTTGAATCAAGCCAGGAATGTAATCAAAGAGTTTGAGCATCCATCGATTCAAGGTCGAACCATGTATTCATCTGTCATTGGTGGTTCAAATGAAGAAGGAACATGGAGAAGTACTGATAGTGCAG
>NW_013617547.1:33594-37991 GCF_000695525.1 Brassica oleracea var. oleracea | reverse complement strand
TATTCACTCTCACTAGCCAGCAAGGAATCATTGTCATTCTCATCTATGTTGATGACATTATCATCATAGGCAGTGACAAAGAAGGGATCATCTCGACCAAAGCGTTCCTTAAGGCTTCATTTGATATCAAGGACTTGGGAGAGCTCAAATACTTCCTAGGGATCGAGATGTGTAGGTCTAAGGAAGGGTTGTTTCTATCTCAAAGGAAATACACCCTTGACTTACTAAATGAGGCTGGAGATCTTGGTGGAAGAGCTGCCAAAACACCTCTAGAGGAAGGATACAAAGTGATGCGTGAGGGGGAGATTGAAGACAAGTCATATGAAGATGTAAATCACTATAGGAGAATGGTGGGAAAACTCATTTATCTTATCATTACCCGACCAGATGTATGCTTTGCCGTAAACCCAGTAAGCCAACACATGCAAGCTCCCAAGGTACACCACTGGAACATGGTTGAGAGGATTCTCAGGTACCTAAGAGAGGCACCAGGCCAAGGAGTATGGATGGGATGCAATAGAAGCACTGAGATTGTTGGGTACTGTGATGCAGATTGGACAGGAGATCAACTACTGGATATTGTACCTTCATTGGAAGCAATTTGGTAACATGGAAGAGCAAGAAGCAGAAGGTGGTGTCTTGTTCAAGTGCTGAGGCAGAATATAGAGCTATGAGGAAGCTCACAAGCGAGTTGATTTGGATCAAGGGACTTCTTAAGGACTTGGGAATTGAAGTTACAACGCCAATCACGATGCATTGTGATAACCAGGCTGCTATACACATTGCTAGCAACTCAGTCTTCCATGAAAGGACCAAACATATAGAGGTAGATTGCCACAAAGTGAGACAAGCCGTGGAGCAGAAGATCATATTGTCGTGCTACAGAAGGAGAAAAGGACCAAACATATAGAGGTAGATTGCCACAAAGTGAGACAAGCCGTGGAGCAGAAGATCATATTGCCGTGCTACACAAGGAGTGAAGATCAACTAGCTGATATCTTCACCAAGGCAGCAAGCACTAAGGTATGTGAGTTCATTCATCCGAAATTGGGACTCATAGACCTATCATGTCAATGATCTCTCCTTCATGAAGTGTTCTACTATTTTTCCTTGACTTGGGTTTTCTCCCAAAGGGTTTTACCTAGTTGAGGTTTTAATGAGGGAATACTTCATGGCTTCCAAGCTTGACTTGTTCCACATGGTCAAGCTTGTTCCACATGGTCAAGCTTGAGGGGGAGTGTTGACATGAAGCAGAATTAAGCAGCTAGACTTGAGAATTAAGCAGCCAGACTTGAGAATTAAGCTGTCAGACTTGAGAATTAAGCTGCCAGACTTTATAAGGTTTTATAAGGCTTTATAAGGTTTTATAAGGCTTTATAAGGGTTTTATAAGCTCGATTTTATTGAAGAGAAGAAGAAGAGAGAAAAAGATATTTTATTATATTGTGTACTGAGGTCACTTGTCTTTAAATACTTGTACCCAGATCCACAATTAAATTAAGTAAACTATTTTCTCCTTCTTTCTCTTACATCTTGAGATCTACTTTCTCTCTCTCTATGTTCTTCATGTTCTTCATTCTCCATAAATAAACTCTCAATAATTCTCTCATTCTAACACTTTTGTGGCTCCCAAAAACTTGTAATTTTTTAGCTTTTGGTTTTAGAAGAACTTTTGTTTTTGCTGGCCTATATACTTTCAAATAAATGAACAAGAAATGGATTAAATCTGGTTTTTGGGACGTACTCAGTGTTAACCAAATAGCCCATTAGTTGGCCCAAGTGTCAGCTCATCATCATTCTATTCTATAACAGCAAGCAGCATGCAAGGACGCGTGTCCGGTCGAGGCCTCAATCACCTTCAACATGCGACACTTGTCAGCCAACCATTGGATGTTTTAACTCAACGCCTCGAAAACAGTGTGATTCCATTTTCGCATTATATCAGATTCAGTTTCTCTCCGTATTCCAAATTTCAAACCACCACTCAGATCTTTAGACGAAGAACGAAGGGTAACCCTCTGATCTATGCTATATTGTTGTATCATTCTTGAAATCGATCCGATCTGTTTTCATTGAGGATCAAAGTGTATACATCTTAATCTGTGATTGATTCGCCGATCTGATCGATCTCTGTTCTATTAGCTGTTTTAGTGAGAGTATGAGCAGGTGTGTTTGATTCAGTGAATGATTGTGTACTTAGGGTTCTTAGATCGGAGTAGTTTGTGATGAGTTTGAGTCAATCGTTTGCACTGTTTTAAGGTTTAGTAGAACTAAACAATCTTCGTTGCTCGATAGATTGTTGAAATCGAAGATGTCATCATCACGTGAAGAGAATGTGTACATGGCGAAACTAGCCGAGCAAGCCGAGCGTTACGAAGAAATGGTCGAGTTCATGGAGAAAGTTGCTAAATCTGTTGACAACGAAGAGCTCACTGTTGAAGAGAGGAACCTTCTCTCCGTTGCTTACAAGAACGTGATTGGAGCCAGGAGGGCTTCGTGGAGGATCATCTCTTCCATTGAGCAGAAGGAAGAGAGCAAAGGGAACGAGGATCACGTTGCTATCATCAAGGACTACAGGGCCAAGATCGAAGCTGAGCTTAGCAAAATCTGCGATGGAATCTTGAATGTTCTTGAAGCTCATCTCATTCCATCTGCTTCGCCTGCTGAGTCTAAAGTGTTTTACCTTAAGATGAAGGGAGATTATCACAGGTATCTTGCTGAGTTTAAGGCTGGCAACGAGAGGAAAGATGCTGCTGAAAGCACTTTGGTTGCTTACAAGTCTGCTCAGGTTTACTGATTCACCCTTCACTATATTCATTCTCTATTGTCTTCTTTCAGTAAATATTATGATTCTTGTTGTTTCACAGGACATTGCCACTGCTGAGTTGGCTCCCACTCACCCGATCAGGCTTGGTCTTGCACTCAACTTCTCTGTGTTTTACTATGAGATCCTTAACTCGCCTGACCGTGCCTGCAGCCTCGCCAAGCAGGTTTTTTTTTGTTACACCAATTTTCTTTTTACCTATGTTACTTCATGTGAAACTGTTATGGGAATTTGTTAAACTTTTCGGAACTTTATCACCTTATGGTTGTGCAGGCTTTTGATGAAGCAATCGCTGAGTTAGACACGTTGGGTGAGGAATCATACAAGGACAGTACACTGATCATGCAGCTTCTCAGAGACAATCTCACTCTCTGGACTTCGGACATGACAGTAAGCATTGACAAAAATA
Source organism: Brassica oleracea var. oleracea (assembly GCF_000695525.1). NCBI lineage: Eukaryota > Viridiplantae > Streptophyta > Magnoliopsida > Brassicales > Brassicaceae > Brassica > Brassica oleracea. The sequence goes on along the minus strand of NW_013617547.1, from coordinate 34,759 downwards.
TAGATTCATTGGCTATTTATTCATTATGTATATTTTGAGGGCTTGTTTGCTCTGTCATTGACATCTTTCTGGTTGATAGGACGAAGCAGGAGATGAGATAAAGGAGACGTCGAAGCCAGAAGGTGCTGCAGAGTAAAGCTGAAGACTGAGGAGTGGTTTTATGAATGGTATAAACTTCGTAGAAGGTTATGTGATAATTCTGAGTGAGAGATGGTAGCTCAGAACTCGTACCAGTTGCACTTTTATTGTTTGTTTTGTTTATTTCGTAACAATTTGAAATCCACTGTGCGAATTTGCGATTGATTCCTCCTTTAGGTTCCTCGAAATTTCCTATTTTTCAATGAAATCAAAACATGCAGTTTCTGCTCTTTTTCTAATTTTCGGTTCTGGATTTTGACAAGTTTAAATCTATAATTTTCGTGAGAGTTATGGTACTGATAACCCGATTAAAAGATGCCTAGTAGTTGTCAAATTGATGAACTTCTCAAACATTCCTTCCACAATACGTATTACTGATCCGCCAAAGATTTTGGTCGATTGTATTACACGAAGTAATAATTTACGAATAGACATGGTTAATGAACTATATTACATGGGCATTTAATTTGGTTATGTTTTTGAGTATCCTCTATATATATTATTTGAAAAACATTACAACTTCTTTTTGTAACCACTTGTCATCACTACGATGATTCTTAAAATCATTATAGAAATATGTTGGTACATCTAATTATATAATAAACTTTTTATTAAACTAACAATAAATTCATTATTAATGTATTTTATTATTTCCTTAAATAAAATTTACGGAATTACCTAATATGGCTAAAGTATATATGGCAATTAATGATTTTGAATAATAAAGATTTGTTAAAAATTATTGTATCTTCTATCATATTTGTTTAATATTAAACTATTAAATAAATTAAACAACCACAATAACCATATAATAAAAAATTTAGATTTTTCTGTATATGTTATATTTTGAATTTTTAAAAACGACTATAAATTACTAAAACTGTTAAAAGTTTCACATTCAAATGATTACAAAATTATATAAGTAAAAAGTATAATTTAATTAATTATTAAGATTAATATATATATATATATATATATATATATCGTTTTAAATTAAACTATAAACCATATAAAATACATAAATCTT
>NW_013617547.1:15517-28015 GCF_000695525.1 Brassica oleracea var. oleracea | reverse complement strand
TATTTTATTATTTCCTTAAATAAAATTTACGGAATTACCTAATATGGCTAAAGTATATATGGCAATTAATGATTTTGAATAATAAAGATTTGTTAAAAATTATTGTATCTTCTATCATATTTGTTTAATATTAAACTATTAAATAAATTAAACAACCACAATAACCATATAATAAAAAATTTAGATTTTTCTGTATATGTTATATTTTGAATTTTTAAAAACGACTATAAATTACTAAAACTGTTAAAAGTTTCACATTCAAATGATTACAAAATTATATAAGTAAAAAGTATAATTTAATTAATTATTAAGATTAATATATATATATATATATATATATATATCGTTTTAAATTAAACTATAAACCATATAAAATACATAAATCTTTTAGTTTCATAATTTACTTTGAACAATTTTTTGGTAAAAGTTTTGAACGAACATTGACAACTTTTTTTTTTAAATTATAAATTATTAAAACTATTAATCCCACAATGAAAATTTTGTTATCAGTAATTTATTTTTTTTTCTATAAAAGATACAAATGATCAAAAAAATTACATGAGTAGAAATCATCATTTAATAGACAATAATATTAAAAATATACTGAAATAAACTATGTATGTTAGTATCATTTAAATTTAACTACATATTCTATCAAATATTAAAAAAAAAAAATTTTAGATAAATAAAATTAATTTATATGTTCGCACCAATTTAATTATATATTTAATAGTTGTTGACTTTTAATACATTAATTAATTTTTATATATAATATTTATCCCGCCTAAGGCGCGGATCTTAACCTAGTTTTATAGGTATAGAGAGACCAATATATGAGCTTATAAAAATTTGGTCCGATATTTTTATATATAAAATTGTTGTTCAAGTAATAAATTTTGAGAATCGAAAATTTTGGGTTTTGTTCTGTTTGCTTATTTTTTTAAATAATTTTAAGTAATTTGAGTTATATATCAGATAATTCAAATAAAAATATTTGAATGATTTTAGGTGGTTCGATCTTTAGAATAATTCAACAGTTCGGTTTTGGAGAATATATATATATGTATATGAGTACAAAAAAATTAGTTTATAAATTATATTTTTAGATATACAATTATTTTAAAACTAAATATAAATAAGATAAAAACTGTGTTTGGTATTTAAATATTCATTTGGCTTTAATTTAATTTTGTTTAAATATTTTGTGTTTAAAATACTGAACCATTCAGATATTTATTATGATTTTTGGTTTAGTTCTGTTCGGTTCTGGATAGAAATGCTCAAACCTACAAAAGCTTGAGAACTCATCATGGTTGCTTTAAACTTTTAAGAAAAGACTTCAGCTATAAGAGTTTAGTACAGTTTTCTCAGTTTGCTATACCCCCAAACCAAACTACTCTCCTCGTTTATCAGTACTAGACTACTAGAATTTAACTTTCCACTACACACACACACAAGTCTGCTTATATAGTTGATGTCTTGACGATGATGATGCACTAGATGAGAGAGTAGACAACATCATCATACGTAGGGAAGGTCAATGGTCCATCCCCAAGGACTAGCACACAAGTCACAAGAACCGCGACAAAGATTGTGAAAATCAGAAACGATTTACACGGGTCCGCGCTGTTCTGTTTCTCTGCCCCAACCGTCATAATCCCTTCACTTCCACTTCCAAGTTGAAACACCGGACAAGTGAAGAATCCGTACACAACCCCAGCTACAAGTGCTCCAAGATTTGTCCTGTCATGACTCACACATGTTATTAGAAGCATAAAACACACAAGTACCCCATGATCAGATGAAAGCTTACCAGTCATCTATTGGACCGAAATGGCTTAGTATGAGACCAAGCCCTGTCATTATAATGGCCTTCTGAAACAAGTCTTCGTACTCTTCTCTTTTGATCATCTCCTTGTTCTGAGATTGGTCAACAAGCCAAGCCCCTATTAAAGCAAATGCTGGTCCCTACACCAGCAAGAGTTTACATGATTTGATATTTTGAATGTTTAGGAACGGTGCAATGCAATTTGGTGGGGGAAGAAACAAGTATATTAACTTACAGTTCCTCCAACTGTAGGATCTGGTGTATGAAGGAAGCTCATGAAATTACCAGAGACTCCTCCCAGAATACAAATGAGACAGAACGTGAGTAGCCCATAGTCACGGCAGACTCTTGGTCCAAAGGTAAGCAGAGCCCATGAGCTAAGGGCTACATGAGGGATTCCAGAGTGCTGCAAAATGTAAAATTGTTTCAGTGACAAACTTACATGAAACCAAGACATCAAGAGTGGCTGAGTTTGACAAGATTGGGTGCTTCAAATAGCTGTTCTGAGACAGTAAAAGAATGGGAAGAACAGACCCAATCTGTTGGTCTTGTACCAGAAACATGGGCGTGACCAGCCTCCACCATTCGCCAGCCACGATTAGATCGTTTATCTTTGCTCCATATAACAGCGGTAGGGATAAGAGTCCCATATCATTGTTCCTCACCGGAGCCGCCGCTTCAAACAGACACACTCCAACGTTTATGGATGCCAATATGCTCCTGGAGAGAGACACACACACAACAAGAAAGAAAAGGTTTTTCTAAGCATCTACAAGACACATCTAAGACGAACAAGAGGTGATTGTAGGGTTCTTACACAGCATAGAAGTTCAATGGATCTTCTCCATCATTATTACTTTCGATATCAGACTTTCTCAATTTGCTTGCTACTGAGCTCTCTTCTCGTTTAACCATCGCATCTGAGAGTCAAAGAAACAGCCAAGTAAGCGACTATTAGCAAGAGGAAATCAAAGGAAACACTTATCTTAAAAGGATCATAATATTAATCTTATACCTTTTTGTTGTTTTTCAAGATAAATGTTCAAAGATTCTAATTCCTTCTCTGCACTGAGTTCAGCTTCCCGATTGATTTCATGCCCCACGGAGATAGAAGGCTTCTCATCGTTGCTTTGAACTTTCTCAAAGTAAGAATCCAACAGTTGAAGTCTCTTTTTGATAGTCTTGGTCTCTGATGATGCCCTAACCAAGCAAAGCTTTCCTCTTGAACACGGGTTCGATCTCATACAATCCCTCCCCAGAGCTGCTGTTCTATGTTTCAGACCACTAGTGATACTGCTGGTAACCTCTGCCTTCATCAACACGCCCAAAGCCGGACATGGGAAGGTTCTGCCAGACGGAAAACGTCTTGGACCATCCGATGCAAACAACACTTCTCCTCTGCTCTGTCGTCCTGAAGTTCCATGCTGAGAAACATGATCTTTACAAGGGAGTTCACGATGAAGAGGAAACGACGCCATTATAAAGCTCGTATCTGTGCATTGAAAAAAAATATCTATTCATTTCATTTACCAAATCCCAAATATGAGAAGGGCAAGTCAAAGAAACAATTTGGGAGGTGATGCAACCGAAAGATAACAGAGCCGATATTGTGTATTAAAGGATCAGAATGAATCAAGAAAGGCTTTGATTTATGTACTATCTCACACACTGAGGAATTTAATCAAACAACAAAAGGTCATAACTTTATCAGTACGATTCGAGCAAAACCAGCTCTTACAAATGATAAACCTCTTCTCACTCCGACATAGTTTTAAGATATTACTAAGAGAAACTAACATCGAACACAAATGGTCGGAATCATAATCAGAAGCAGAGAAAGTGATGACTTTACCTTGGAAAAAGAAACCTGGTCCTATCTTTGGCTTGCTCAGACCTTAAGATGAAGACTGTGGTTGCAGGTATGATTAGGATTAGGATTGGATTTGGATTTTGGATGATGACAAGTGATTAGTGACTGACTGTCTTCGGGTAATGAAAATTACGTTAAAGACCCAATAGGTTTAACTTTTTATAATAACTGAGGTCACCCCGAAAGGGTCACCTCGCCAAAAATTTCCGTAGGAAGTTTTTAGCTAACCCAGTACTACCCCGCTGTCCCTGAGTATCGAACTGGCGACCTCGGGTAGTCGTGTGTGAGAAACATTCACCACCTGACGTTCTCGCGAGTTTGAGCTGAGGTGCCCGCCATTACAGTTTTTTAACCGGATCTCCTGGTCTGGTGGTAAAGGAACCTCGGCTGAGGTGCCCGCCATCACGAGTTCGAGCCCCGACCACAGCGGATTTAACATGGTTTCTGTTTGGCCTCCAAGACCTTCTTCGCCAGTTCCGGTTGGACGCGATGGGATAATCGGATTAAGTGAGAGGTTCGGATACCTGGACTAAAAAAAAAAAAAAAAAAAAAAATTACGTTAAAGACTGACAAATAATAACAAATACTTTTATTGTTTGAACGGTAATGACTCGCATGTCACGAGTCACAAGTACGACTCTCCAGACCTGATCATTCCTTTTCTTTCTGATATTTTTTCTATCCCAACTATATATTTTTTATCTTTTTACTATAATCGGAAAATTTTCGAACAGAAATCTATATAGTATTTTTTTCCCTTTTAAGATAGATAGATGATGTTTTTATATATCAATATAACTTTTAACTTTATCTGAAATTCTGTAAATAATAATATTTTATAATTAATTAAATAATTTGTAATATATTTTAATCATATTTATTTTTTAAAATAAGTTTTTTTTTAATAATTGTGCTCTAAAGAAAATATTAGTTTTTCTGGAGCATTAAAGCTAAAACGCAGCTATTTTGAACTAGTAAACGATTTAAGATAAACCGATGATACATAATCAACATAATATACAATGCAAAAAAGAAAAACTCTGAGCATCTTATACAACATGTATATCATTATTTTTCTTTTTAAGGAATATAATAGATATGAAAGTTAATAAAGAAAGATAGTTTTAACCTTTATGTGGTATTAAAAAGGAAACCGGTTTCACGAAGGACATCTCCAATTTTACTTTATTTTTCGTTTTAAAATAAAGTTTAAGTAAAAATGTTCCAATGGTACTCAATTTCTCACATTATAATAGAATAAAAAAATATGTTTACTCTAGAGTAATTTTTTTGTTCATTACTATATTTTCTACTCTAAAATGAAGTACCACTGGAGCAAAATCAAATTTTATTATAGAGTTATTTTATTTTAAAGTAAAAAATATAGTAATTCATTGGAGATGGTATAATTATAAACCATGTAATTAGAATTAGTTTAGTGAAACCGGTTTACTCTTATTCTAATATAATCTTAATAGTTTAGTGATCGGCAGTGGCAGAGGGAGGAAGAAAATCATTTTACAGAGGTCAGTCAAACCGATATAATATTTATATTTTACAAGGTTAATTCATTATATTTTTCTATATACATGCAAAAAAAAATTCTAACAAAAATTAACATGGGTCGTATGAGGCACATGACACTACTTAAGCTCTGCCACTGGTAATTCGTCGGGTTGCTGGATTAAAAGAACAATGTAAACTGAACTGAACCTTGTTAACCTAAAATACGAAAAAATCAAAGAAATTATCTGAAAAGAACCTAGTTTGTGTCGAGCAAGGCTAACTGGTAGTCTTACAAAAACTGGGTTGGGTCTCTTCGTTAAGCCTATAAGGTTGTGAGGCCAGGCCTTTATCCATGCCGTGGGAATCTAGTTTGATATCTCTTTTTTATCTTCGTTAACCATCAATAAAACGCCACGTGGACGCTCCAATCGAACGAGTGGTTGTTGTTGTTTCTGTTCGAACTTCGAACGTCGTCTCTCCAAATCGTTACCTTAATCTATGATACCGAACCATCTGGTTTAATCGAATTGTATGTTAACCGGAGCGGTACCGAAACTAATCAAACAAGAGAGCACGTAAGATTGTCTCTAATGGCAATCAACCAAAACGGATAACTAAGGAAGCAGAGTTAGAGAGAGACGACGATGAGAGCCCTGACATGGACAGGATTATCTCCGCCGCCGCCGGCTATGGTGGCGCGAATGACGATGACTTCGAAGATGGTTGCCTTACGACGGATGAACCTCCGAAAAGGTCGTGTCAGTGTTAGAGCCACGGCGTCGTCTAGCGCGGCTGTTTCAAGCGGAGGAGTAGTGGAAGCGGTGGAGTTGGCTGAGATAGGAGAAAAGAGTAAGAAGTGGAAGTGGAAGGGAGAATACTCAATCAATTACTTTGTCAAGAGTTCGCCGGAGGAAGTAACTCCGGCGAGTCAGACTGTTCTCTTAGTTCACGGCTTTGGCGCCTCTATTCCTCACTGGCGAAGGTATCAGTTTTCACTTTGATTCATTTAGGATCATACTTGTGAACTATGATGTCTTGAGAGTAAATGTGTGACATCGTGAAGCTTGTCCGGAAGTTATGTATCAATGTAGTGGAGCTGAGACAGAGTTATGTTGTGTAGGAGAAGTGTAGATTAGTTATGTATAAATTAAGTGAAGCTGAGACAGAGTTTTGATTAGTTATGTATTGGTGTAATGAGGCTGAGACAGAGTTCTTTTGTTGTTTAGGAGAAGTGTAGATTAGTTTTGTATCAATTAAGTGAAGCTGAGACAGAGTAGGAGAAGTGTAATTAGTTAAGAATCAAGAAACTATTGTATGTGGAAGATTTTTTTGTATATGCATTTGGTTCTTACAAGAACTAACTAACTTTTATTTGCAGGAATATAAATGCTCTGTCTAAACACCATACAGTGTATGCCATTGATCTTCTTGGGTTTGGTGCTTCAGAGAAGCCACCTGGTTTTAGCTACACTATGGAGTCATGGGCTGAAGTAACCACCTGGCAATTATCTGATCTGTTTTAAACAAGTGTCTTGTTTTTTTAAAATTTCTTCATGTTTTTTTTCTTGCAGTTGATACTCAACTTCTTAGAGGAAGTGGTTCAGAAACCGACAGTTTTGATTGGTAACTCTGTTGGAAGCCTTGCTTGCGTTATAGCTGCTTCAGGTCTTGTTCTAATATTTGATGTGATCTATTGTCTGCTATTTTTTTGATCTAAGACTCCATTGTTTGTTGTGACTTCTTGAAAATTAGAAGAATCGCAGCGAGATCTTGTTAGAGGTCTTGTTCTGTTGAATTGTGCTGGTGGTATGAACAACAAAGCGGTGTTTGACGACTGGAGAATCAAGCTGCTGATGCCATTGCTCTTGCTTATTGACTTCTTACTCAAGCAAAGAGGAATTGCTTCTGCTCTCTTCAACCGTGTTAAAGACAGGCATGACTCATTTAACAACTTATTTGATCTACACTCTTCTTAATCGAGATCTCTAACGCACTGATGGATGAATTAAACACAGGGAGAATCTCAAGAACATCTTGACAAATGTATATGGCAACAAAGACAATGTAGATGATACCCTAGTAGAGGTATTTTCCTATTACTCACACTCTCATCTCAATGACATAGGATTAGGAACCAATTAACTGTGTTACATTTAATGGTGAAAATGTTTTTTTTTATGTTGAAAATGTTATGTCAGGTTATCGCTGGACCAGCAAACAGCGAAGGTGCGCTAGATGCATTTGTTTCCATATTAACGGGTCCACCTGGACCAAACCCGGTTACGCTGATTCCTGAAATAACCAAACCGGTTCTTGTCTTATGGGGAGACCAAGATGGATTAACTCCTCTCGACGGTCCTGTAGGTAAGTACTTCACGTCCCTTCCGGGTCAGTTACCTAACTTCAACCTATATGTTCTAGAAGGTGTTGGACATTGCCCACAAGATGATCGTCCGGATCTTGTCCATGAGCGTCTCCTTCCATGGCTGGCTCAGCTTTCTTCCACATAGTCTCAGTTACGTGTATGGTGTTTAGAAATGTATAACATGTTTGATTGTTGTGTCTGCACTAGATACTCAACTTCTACCATTTTTGTATATAAAAATGGTAACATCATATATCAAATGTTATATCGTATAAAATGGGTTCATTTATTGAATGTGTGTTTTTTTCTCATAAGTGGGGGATTTCGCTTGTGTTTTACGCAAATATCTTGTGGTTGAAAACTACTGAAGAAATCAGCAGTTCCGGTTTAGGAAGCCGATGAACCAAGCAATCAAATTTCGGTTTTGCATTCAGGTTTTAGTTGCTGGTTTTGTGAACAAGTCATCCAGTGTAGTTTTACTCATCTGCTTTTTTCCTTTTTTTTGTCATCTATGAAATTATATTAACTTGAAAAAATGAGGTTACAAGGTCAACTACGGACCACCCAGTAACCAAAACTAAACTTCTAAACAAGGACAGAGAGCGAGACATTAAACAGAGGAAGCACTTTTCTCACTGTCAAAGAGAAATAATATAGCCAATAAGGAACTCCTTTTGCCACATATGATTAAATCATGTTCTCTCCCGTGACATTTTGAACGATGAAAAAGCCCATCTATTTGTTATCCTCTCTTCCAACTCCACCCTCCACCGATCAATCTTGGCTAGCCTACTCATAAGTTCTGAGATCCGAAACTTAAAAGAAGGCCATGTTCTCGAGTTCGTTATCATTCCAAAAAGGGTAGAGTATTCAAATAAAAAAATACCTTGTTAATCTTATGGATTTCCATTGATACAATATCCCATAGAAGACAAATAAAACGAATTTCTTGCAGATCCGATGAGTTGAAAACGACCTTCTACTATGCATGATCACCTCTCCTCTGTGGTCTAGAAGCACCCAAGAGGCCAAAAACCACCTCCTATTCTTTTATTCCGATTCCACATGGCTATAGTATTACACACTAGAACCATCCAATAGGTGGAAGACACCATTTTTTGACAGTTTTTTTTTCTTTCACGTTTGTCCTCCTCTTTCATAACTCTGTCATGTTTTTTTTTTTTTTTTTTTTTTTTTTGGTAACTCTGGTATCTGGGCAGCCACATTCCCAACTATCCCACGTAAGGGGTCCAGCGCCCCAACGGAAGGGATGTTAAATCCGCTGTGGCCGGAGCTCGAAGTCGTGATGGCGGGCATCTCAGCCGAGGTTCCTTTACCACCAGACCACGAGACCCGGTTTAACTCTGTCATGTTCTTGTGCAAGAAACCAGAAATCCGCTTTCTCTCTGCCTTCATCAAGATTGATAGGTCCCAAGATTTACCACTTTTAGGCCATATTATAGGCCATATGTAGAGTCTTTATTATGCATTTAGAATCTGTTTAGAGTCATTTACAGGTCTATGTGTGTTTTGGATTAGTTTGGTGATTTTGGAACAAAATGAAACTTAAAAAGAAGAAAACCTGTAGCTGTGCAGAAAGTGAAGTCGAGACACGATATGAGCGTCGACCAACGCTTCCATGGCATCGATCGACGCTGTTGCAGATTGACGAGGCCGACCAAACTTTCAAGAATTGCACTTTTGCCCAGCAAATTTCTTATTTTCAAAGAAGCCCTTGGACATGTTAAACCTATTTATCTATATTTTACGGCCATTGTTTTGGCTACCCTTTTATTATTCTTAGTGAAGTTTTGGAGAGAAGATCAGAACTCTTTCAAAAATTGATTGGAACTCCAGTATTTCTTACCCTTAATCTCTATGCAATTATTTCTGATTATGATTTATGATTCCTATATCATGTCTGAGTAATTCAATTGTTAGATCTAGGGATTTTCTAAGGTTTTGGATGAGTTTTTGATTGATAGATCTGCTAGGTTAATCCATTGTCTCCTTCATCAATATTGTTCTTACAACTTGTTCTTAACTAGGAACTTGATCTTAGGATAATTGGAATACAACGAGAGTGTGAGCTAGGTTGCTAGACACAACGAGAATTGGCCTAATTAACTTAGTGAACTATCGAGTTAATCTTAATGCATAACTAGAGAAATTGCTCGCGCAACGAGAGTTGGCCTTCGATGATCTAGATTTAGACAGTTTGTCGCAGCAAGAGTTGGACGGTTGATATTTGAACTCGAATTCTAGGATTGAACTTAATAAACCCTTAGCAACTATTGATGATTGCATGTTTGAGATCCATTGATCTAGCGTTTTCCCCATCTGTCTACAAACTGATCTTATCGTTCTATTTGATTTACTGCTTTCTATTTCCGTTCTAACTTTACCAATAATTGTTATTCTATTGTGTGATCCACGCTTCATGTGGATTCGATACCTAAGTATTGCAATCAATTTCTTATTTGAGAGAGTTACTCTAGGGTAATTTGAGTATATCAACGATCTCATTTACCATTCTCCAAAAGCCATCAAACATAATACTGTTCTTGTTTTTTCCATACAAACCAGATAATCCAAGGGAAGAATCGACAACCCTAAGGAGATATATTTCTCTTCTTGTTCAACTCCACTAAATGGTAAAAATTAGAAAAATATGTGTTCTCAGTGAATCCCTGATACGACAAAGTTATGTTAGCCAAAGCCCACACTTGTATCGCAATGGAGCATGTAAAAATAATATGATTCACTGATTCGCCTTGAAATCCTCACGCTTGGCAAACGTGACCTAACTTAATACCTCTTTCAATCAGCAGATCACCCGCCGCGATAGCATTACATAAAGTTTTCCACATAAAGACCTTTATCTTTGGAGAGGTCTCAAATTTTTATAATGTAGCTTTAAGACTGTTGAGAGAGGGCTCCATATCCGCTACACAAATTTATTCTATTCTAGTCAACCGATTCATCAAACAGTAACCTGACTTGACTGAATAACAACCATTTTGATTGTGAGACCATATGCAATAGTCTTCTTTTTCTTACATGGGACTCATTCATGATTCTATCTATATCTTATTGGTAGAAAAGATCTTCCAATTAAAATCTTTGGATCCCAAGTTTTTGTAATGGGATTGATAAGCTGATTGACCCTGAGTTCCAAATCGACCAAGATATTCTTCATTAAGGGATATCCTACCTCTCCTTCGATCCAAGTTTCCGACCAGATAGCTATCATATTTCCATTGCCAAGTTCTCTCTGTAGAACTTAATTAAGAAATTCTCTCCCAAAAAGAATACTTCTCCATGCGTATGACGGCCTCGGTCAAAGATGCTGCTAGGAAATCAGAATGGCTATAATATCAACTCTTGAAAACTTTAATGAAGAGATAATCTGGTTGGTTTAACAGTATCCATGATTGCTTTGCAAGTAAGGATTGATTAGAACATTGAATGTCCTTGAAACCAAGCCCACCTTGATCCTTAGCTACACACATCGCCCAACTTAGCCAATGAATCTTCCTTCTATGCTCTAACAAATTCCACCAGAAGTAGGTCCTTGCTTTAGTTAAGTTCTCAAAAGCTTTCTTTGTTAGTTTGAAACAAGACATGGCATATACATGCATTGCTATAGCCATAAAATTTGAGCAGCACTTCTTTTCCTCCTTGGGATAGTAGTCTTGCAAATTATCTGGAAAGCCTATCTCTCAAATGATCATACATGAAGGCCAACAACTCTGTTTTAGATCTACTGAGACACTCATGCAACCCTAAGTACTTTCGAGTCCCTCATTCATTAGACATTCCAGTGAGAATGCAAATCTGGTCTTTAATCTCCTCGTGAACCCTTGATCCAAAAGTGATGGCTGACTTCACTTGATTAATTATTTTCCTTGTCTCCAACCCATACTCCTTTAGAATGCTCATAACCTCTTTTGATTGCTCCGCATTTTCTTTGCATACAAACAAAATATCATTAGCAAATAGGAAATGATGTATCATTAGGCCATCCTCATCAAATTTATCGCTTGAATTCTCCCTTCACTCCCAGCTCTTTCAAGAAGATGGATCAAACCTTTGATAATAAGACAAAAAGGAAAGGAGACAAAGGATTTCCTTGCCTTAGATCTCTCTCTAGAATAATCTTGCCGGATCGGATAAAGACAATGACTTGCACAAAAAATGTGGACTTGCTTACGCACTACAAGAAAACATCGTAATTCTGACGGAGATTCTGACGGAAAATGAGATCCTCGGAATATTCCGACGAATTTTGGGTTTCCTCGGATTTTCCTCGGAATATACCGATGAAATACCGAGGAAGTCATATTCCTCGGAAAACACCGACGAATACCCGAGGATATATTATAGCCGTTAGAGAGCCGTTGGGGATTTTAAAAATTCCGAGGAAAGAGCTGTTGCCGTCGGTATTCCGTCGGAATTTCCTCGGTACTGTCGGTAGCATTTCATCTATAAATACCCGCACCCCCAACCTCTTCATTCACTTCATTTCTTCATCCTCTCACATACTATATTTACACACGAATTTGATTGAAAAAAGCATGTCTTCTTCAAATTATTATCGTTCTTGGATCGATCGACCTCATTTGGATCCGAACACGAGATTGCTTACGGAAGAATACAACGAGGTATAGCCGAATTCATGGGGTTAGTTCAACGACAACCGGAAGCAGAAACGGGTATGTTAAGATGTCCTTGCTCTAATTGTAAAAATAGAAAGATTATTAAAGAGTGGGATGTTTGGACTCATCTATATTTGAATGGGTTTACACGAAGTTACAAAATTTGGTATCATCATGGAGAAACTGATTATGAATATGGTAGTACTAGCGAACCTCAGCCTGCGGTTAGGTTAGAAGAACCAATTAGAATGGATGTAGATTATGGTGTAGG
>NW_013617547.1:15176-15393 GCF_000695525.1 Brassica oleracea var. oleracea | reverse complement strand
CATTAAAACAAATTATAATTTGGCTGAAGACTGTGTGGATGCGATTGCTGATTTTGTAAAAGGTATTCTACCTGAGGATAATGTAGCCCCTGGTTCATATTACGAGGTTTAGAAACTGGTAGCTGGTCTTGGTTTATCATATCAGGTAATAGATGTATGCAGCGATAACTGCATGATTTATTGGAGGGCGGATGAAGAGCGGGTTACATGCAAATTT
>NW_013617547.1:13562-13960 GCF_000695525.1 Brassica oleracea var. oleracea | reverse complement strand
ATAACACTTATTTACAAATTAAATAATTTTTTAAATGTTACAGGTTTATTATATCAAGTACCCCGGGTTAGGAACAGAGATGATTCATTCTTAAATATGTTTTTTTTAATTTATATATTTATTATAACTAATTTTAAATATTCTTTCAATTAATACTTATTAAAACTATTTTTAAATATATATTTTTTAATTTACTTGTCTACTGGTGATCAGACCCGGTCTCGATCTCGTCGTGCCTCACCACGAGGTCGTAGTGGTACGGGGAGCCACTCTCAGGGTTCGTCCAGCCACTCTCGGGGTTCGTCCAGCCACTCTCGGGGGTCGAGCAGCCACTGTCGGGATTCTTCATTTCCCGCTCCGGTTTTTGCTCCCGCTGCTGCACCCCCTCCCGTTGCTGC
>NW_013617547.1:0-12353 GCF_000695525.1 Brassica oleracea var. oleracea | reverse complement strand
TTTCTATTTCAATTTTAATTTTATATTTTCGAATTTCAATTAAAAAAATAAATTTTTAATTTTAAAAACAAAATTATTTTTGGGAATATTATGAGGAAGTGTATCCCTCGGGATATTCCGACGACAACTTCCTCGGAATATTCCGAGGGCATATCTCCTTGGAATATCCCAACAGATACACTTCCTCGGAATATTCCGACGGCAAAGGTTTCTCGGAATATTCTGACGGCCGAAGTTTTTCAGAATATTCTGATACCTCTTTTCTCTCGGAATGTTTCCGAGGACCGTTCCATCGGAAATATCCGAGGAGATACCGACGAACAGTCCTAGGAAATATTTCCTTGGAATGTCCTCGGAATCTTTAATTCTCGGTATTCCCTCGGAATTTTCCGAGGAATTTTCTGAGGAAATTTTACTTTCCGACGATAAATTTCCGACGACCATTCTCGTCGGTATGTCCTCGGAATACCGTTATTCCGAGGACATACCGACGATATTTGTCGTCGGAATACCAGTGTTTTCTTGTAGTGACGGTTGATCGTTGATAAGCATGGAGTATTAACTAATGATACCCATAACAGAACTGTCCACCCATTAGCTGTTAAAACCCAACGCTTGAAGCAACATCTTTAGATACGCCCATTCCACCCTATTGTAGGCCTTAGACATGTCTGATGTTATTGCCATGTAAGATTTTTATCACTTGTCATCTGTCCTCAAAGCATGAAGGATTCATAAGCTACATGGAATTGTCAGAAATCAATCTCTCTTAACAAATTCGGAGTGGGAAGGAGAGACTAAATCTGCTAGCATTTGTTTTAACCGAGCCACTAAGATCTTTGAGATAATTTTATATAGCACCAAACACAAACTGATGCGTCTCAAATCTGTCATTGCTGTCGGGTTTACTGTTTTTGGCAACAAACGTAGGAGAGTAAAGTTCCAGTCAACTGGAAAGGAGTCATTTGCGAATAATTCTTGGACCTCCTTTGTAACTTGATCACCAATTATCTCTCAATATCTATGGAAGAAAGCCCCAGTCATCCTGTCAGCGCCTGGGGAACTCCACCTTCAAATCTGGTTGCCAGAATGTTCTTTATGGGGCCCTAAACCTTCAGTGTTCCTTCAAAGTGCCTTCGCAAAATACCCCATGCATTTTTTGCAGCTTCGCATCCTTGAATCAACTCGAATCGCTTTCTTGCAACTTTACAGTGAATAGCAGTGGGAGATCTTGCATTAAACTTGGCCATCTTGTTTTCATCATCTGCCCAGAGTTCCCACGCCTTTGCTACATATTTTCCATATTCACCTCTGGCTACAAGTGATTTCCATCCAGATCCCACAACTTTCCACACAAGTGGGTTTATACCCTTGATTTTGGCCTTCACTCATGCTTTCCAAAACCCGTAGTTCCCAATCTCAAAAACAACTTTTGAATTTGACACAATCTCGTGATAGCTCTCCATTTCGTTTTGCATGATCCTTACTTGTTTAGAAAACACAGGTACCTTCTCTGATACCAATTGTACCAATTGATAATTTTTTCCAAGAAATATGATTATATTAATCCTTTTAAAAGCACATACAATTTTTTTCTAAAATCAATTATTCAACAAGCTCAAGACAAACCTTAACTTGTTGAACTAGTCATTCGTGTTCAAAGATTAGTACAAAATCTCTTGAACCGCTCATGCTTCTAACCCCTTAGTGTTTTGCTTCTCCTTGTCCAGACTTACAAAACCCTCTCTGCTAAAAGCTTTCTCAGTGTGTCCGGCACATTCGATTCCAACACCCTCTTTATACTTTAGAGGAAACCATAGATCTAAAGATGTAAAAAATGGAAATTTTCCGTTTGGTTCTTCAGCAAATAAGTCAATCTCCCTTATTGTGTAAGATTGATCTCTTATTCTCCAATACTTCCCTTAAGTTGTCTCCACATCAAATCTTCCTTAAATGTTCACGTCTTGAAGAGCACTTCACCTGACTCCATGTAACATGACTCCATGTAACATTCTTTCTCTATGTTGTAGTTCATCTCACACTTCATGAACTATTTCAGCTCTGCTCTGATCATACATCTTCAGTGATCTTATACATTTTCTACTAATCATAATGTAGCTTTCTTTTATAAAGTTACATTATAATATATATATTATTTCATGGTTGTATCATGTGAAAATCATACAGATCTATGCTTATCATGTGAAAATCATACAGATCTATGCTTGGGCTATAAAATCTGTCATGAATTGATAAAGCTCTAAACCTATAATTGTTGTTATATTTATTGGTTTTGTGTCGTATTTTCGATACCATGAGATTTCTTAACACAAATTAGTTCAAATACTTTATTGAATAACCACTTCTCATAGTTAATATTAGACAACAGGAGATTTCTTAACACAGATTAGTTCAAATACGTTATTGAATAACCACTTCTCCAGAAATTTGTTGTACTGGCAATAACAGATTTGATTAGCATGAGAAATTTGTGTTGTATTTTCGATACCAGGAGATTTCTTAACACAGATTAGTTCAAATACGTTATTGAATAACCACTTCTCATAGTTAATATAAGACATGTTCATTTGAGGATTTGTTTTGATTCAAGTTTGCTAATTAAGGTATCTAGTATTTTGAGTACAAGTGTTTAAGATCAATTCAAGAACTGATGAAAATCCGGTTCTGATCGGTTGAAATAATCATGGTTTAATTCAGTTCGGATAATAATGGATAGTTCAGATGGTTTTAAATAAATTTATAAAATATCAGATTCTTTTGCTTACTTCAGATATTTTAGATATGGTAATTTTGAATAGTTTGTTTTTTAGTTATTTTGGATATTTTCATATAAACATATCTGTACATATGTTATTTATAAATTGTATTCTATTTGTAATTATTTTTTTCTATTTATAAACTGCAGTCTATTTATCAATTGTATTATATTATCAGATACAAATATTGTATTTATAAATTGTATCTAAGATATTAGTTATTTAAATTAAAATATAGTTAATAGTTTTAAATATAAATATATCTTCTAACTGAGTTTAGCTCGGTTCTTTCAGTTCATGTAACTTTCCACACCTTAGAGCATCCGCAGTGATAAAATTTCTCTAATATATTTCTCATAATACAAATACTAATATAAGTTAAAACTAAAGTTAAATTTTTTAAAAAAATTGTTGAAATAAATATGATAACTGAGCTGAAATTTGGCAAAGATGTTGTTGACTTGTTCATCTTAGATTGTATGGTGGGATTAGTCTATGATTTCTGGAATCCTAGTGAACTGAGGTAGTTTTTGAACTCTTGTATTGCTTTCTTGTTGTTTTTGTTTCTTTTGTTCGAGATTTCATTTTGTACGGTTCTTTGATCTGTTCGTGTGGAATAAAGAGGACGTGATTGTATTTATAACCATTTATACAAAATGGAAAAACTTTTTCCTTTTTACATTGAGAAGGTTCTCCACATCCTTTACTTTATTGCGTATATTATATTCTGCCATTGTTTAAGTGTTTTTCTTAAAAATTCATACAAGTGCAGGAAATATTTATTCTGGTGCGCCATGGTAAATTCATATTTTTCCCAACAACAAGCATGTTTCAATTTCCATAACACGAACCCAAAAAAAATTAAATGATACTAATCCAAAATTACTAATGTAAGTATTATAGAATCTATTCACTTTCGGACATTCAGAAATGTTACAGAATATAAATCTTACAACAATTCCCAACGACCAATTGTCTCACGTCGAATAGTCTCATATGAAAAAAGTCTGAATGTTTTTTAAGATAAAAAGAAATTACGAAACCGAGTTTTTTGGGTGTTCAGAAATGTAAATAAAACAACAAATCATATCCAAATGAGTCAGCCTTTTTACTTCTGCTTATCATAATCATTTTTATATTATGTGCTTGCAGAACAAGATAAATTATCACGAAGACTCGAGAGCAGTATTTCCCTTCCAATTTTTGAGAAGCCTTTCTTTCTACAAAATTAGAAATCAAAAGAAAAATTAAGATGCAAATCAGAATATGCAAACCCATGAACAAATTAGCGTCATTCGAAGTACAGTTCAAATGCAAATAAGTTATTTATTCACACCACAAACATAGTATTCAAAAGAAGAAATGATATGCAAAGCTGAAAATGCAAACCCATGAACAAAACATGTCTTGAGAGTTCAAGAAAATCACAGTACATTTTAATGCGAAACTAGTATTTGACTGTATACAGTTTCATGCTAAGTTAGTATTTGAATGTAAACCATGGCATCGAATCCAAAGTCTCTGGATAAATGCTTTAGTTGCAAGTTTATATATATGTAAATTATTGTATAGATGAAGATGTGTTTGAGATTATTAAAGAACACTTAAATCCTAAAAAACGTTGATAAATTCGTTTACCTAAACAGTTTTTAATGAATTCATTCACCAAAGTAATCTTAAACCTAAGAAGTTCTAATCAATTCTTTAACCTAAAATTAATTTAGAAGCCTACAAACCTTAATAAATTCCTTGACACTATATAATTAGAGAGAGCGAGAGATCTACCTTTTTGCAAGCACTGTACTTCTCTACTTGTGGTTTTTGCTCAGGGCTAAACGCAAACCACCTTTCATGAGGACATACGTCACTCCAGCTTCCTAAATCTGCACAGAAACAATGGTAAGAGAACAAAAATTACTACATAATACTTGTTAAGACGAGCAAACTGTTTATATTTTTCACACCTTGAAGTAAAATGTTTGGTTCTTTGTTGTACGACTTCAATTTCCAGAGAGTAAGACCACTGTCATCCAATTCGACCGGGCTGGTTCTAAGAACATCATCATATTCTTGAACTTCTGCGAAAGCAATTATAAAAAATAAGCCCCTAAACCATTGTTATTAACAATCAATCACATGAATTCAGAATTATACTTTGCATTTTTAACGCGTTTTGCATTCCGGCAAAGACTAGTTCAGATTCAGCTTCCATTTGTGATACAATTGCAAGCCGTTGTTTAATTGTCAACTCAACCCCATTATTCTCTGCTTGAGCTTTGGATAACTCATCTTCTAACTTCTGATATATTTTTTGCTCCTACAACAAAAAGGTTTTAATATGAATAGTCAAACTTAAATTGTAAAGACCTAAGTAGATTTTACGGTTACGTTAGCTTTTGCTGCATTCAACTTTTCTTTTGCTTCCTTTTTCTTTTCAACAGATTCAGGATTAGCAAAGCAATCCCTCAGCACCCTGAAAGATTGTTTACAACATGTTAACTCTCAAGCACATAAAAAGAAGAAAAACTGATTCAATATATATATATATACATACAGATACATATATTACAATATAACTTACGTTGTGCTAAGCGTTTCATCGCACAAGAAATTCAAAAGTTTCAGCCTTTGCGATGAACCCATCTCCTCATACTCAGAAATGCCTTTTTGAAACATCTGAGGAGGGAAGTCATCAAGCTTAACTTCGGATTGGGCAAGACAGTCTCCAAGAACATTGAACCACCTATCATCTGATGCACTCAGGCCAACTGATCTAAATTATCATAAAAATGATATCAATCAGTTATGTATCAAAGAAAAAATCATACTTTCCAAAAAAACAATACGTACTTGTCTCCTGTGTCTACCAATATAAGAGTCAATAATTGGATTATCATTTGGGTGAGGGTAGAATGCTCTTGGCTCCTTGTGTTTCTTCCGGACACAATCTCACTCACAACAAGTTGAGGTTCCCCTCCTCTTAAGCCAAGAGCCTATTCAAAAGGTCATATGCATTAGAGAAGAGGAAATAGCAAACACTTCCAATGTTAAAAGAAAAAACAAAAGTAGATAGAAGACACCTTTCCAAATTTCGAACAGAACTCCAAAAACTGAAGAACTCTTCCAGCATTTTCAGA
The DNA here is from genome assembly GCF_000695525.1 of Brassica oleracea var. oleracea. Classification (NCBI taxonomy): domain Eukaryota; kingdom Viridiplantae; phylum Streptophyta; class Magnoliopsida; order Brassicales; family Brassicaceae; genus Brassica; species Brassica oleracea. The sequence goes on along the minus strand of NW_013617547.1, from coordinate 6,439 downwards.
GGGCAAGTCAATGCCGAAGACAGTGATTGACTCGATGCCCTGAGGTAGCTTAACCTCCTCAAGCTGAGACTTTTCTTTCTTCTTGAGAATGGGTTTTGTTCTTTTTCCGGCTGCAGGATTCTCCTCGTTGTAGCCTTCACTTGAATCATTCAACTTCAGCTGGCGTTTAGCATTTTTGGGATTTTTAACGGCATCGGAGCTGGAACCATTTTCTCTAAGAAACCCAGTCGGCTTCTTACCTTGTTCCTTTCTGGAAAAGAAAAAAAACATTTTCTCTTAAAATTTACAAATTGAGCCCTAAAACATACACAATCCTTTTTGACAAAAAAAAAATCAAAATGTAATGAATGATATTTAGACTTACAGGCATTTACTACAATCGCAAATTCCCCTGCATCTGTAACAAAGCCAGTCTTCTTTCGATGCAACATCCTCTGGGATCTCTTTGTACCTTTAAATTAGAGCCGTAGTCATATATAAAACAATCACTAGAGATTATACAAATCTTAAGAACATCAAATCAAACCTGTTCCATAGGCAACTACGACAATACTTCACCATACATGTCGTGTTTGGCCTCTTTGTCACACAATTTCCGACAATATCCGATCTCTTTTTATGACACTAAACACACAAAGATCACTGATTCGAACAATGACTAAAAAGAAACCAAGAAGTCACCTAATTTCGAATCAATAAGGATAACAGCAATTCAGAATATAAGTGCCTATTGAAGATAGGTTGATCGAGGCACAAACCTAATTATCATAAAGTTCAAAAAAAATGTTTGAACCTGGTGGCAATACGACGATTCCCTAATCTGGGTTTGATCTTCGATCATTGTTTCAGAGATGTTGTTCATGATTTCGTCGCCCATACTCTCGACAAAACACACACCCAAACCCAAAATAAAAAGGTAAATCCGATAAGAAAAACAAAACGAAGACAGATGTTAAATCTTCGTTTATGTGGCTTGATTTCAGATAATGTGAATCCGAAATCTGTAGATTTCTTACCTTTTCCGTCACTACCAAAAACTTTATGGAAGGCTAGTAATGGCGGGTTAGGATGTAATTCAATTTTTAAGTTGACCAATCTAGAAGGCTTATATATGTTGGTAAAATTAGTCAATCTACTAAATCTCACTAGGTGACCTCTCTTTAAGAAAGATATTAAAATGAATTCTTCATTCCTCAGATGGTATACTCTTTAACAAATGAACCATTGCCAAGTTTCTGATACATGAATTTCAAGCCATTCTTCATTTTTCCTCATATACTGAAGAATTATTAATGAAAAAAATTCTCCCTAAATTATTTCCTAAATTTTAAATAAAATTGACTTGACAAAAAATCTATCTCTTTTTCCGTTCTACTCCTTCCACGTCCTACTTATCACATTATTTCTCTATGTTGTAGTTCATCTCACACTTAATGAACTATTTCGGCTCTGCTCTGATCATACATCTTCACTGATCTTATACATTTTATACTAATCATAATGTAGCTTTCTTTTATAAAGTTACAGTATAAAATATATACTAATCATAATGTAGCTTTCTTTTATAAAGTTACATTTTATATTATTTCATTGTTGTATCATGTGAAAATCACACAGATATGTGTTTGGGCTATAAAATCTGTGATAAAAATCACACACAATATTGGATCATTTGAAATCATAAAGCTCTAAACCTATAATTGTTGGTATATTTATTGGTTTTGTATCGTATTTTTTTTATGAAACATTAAATTTATTAATCATCAATGGAAAGAATAGTTATGTACATGTGAAGCAAGAATAAAAGCCTAATTAAGTATGTGTGCTAAACCAGAGTTGCATCAATCCCCGCAGGCGTGGCTTCTCCGAGTATTTTACCGAAGAGATACGATTCCTCACTGTTTCCCCAATCAACTTCGCTAGCTGAGTTACTTGTCTAGGCTTCTTGAGATGTTTCCTGTCATTTCTCTCACTCCAAATCATGTAGATTGTCGTCTGGAAGGTAAGTCTCAAAAGAATATAAACAAGCCGATCAAACCCATGAGTTGTTAGATGCACAAGTGTTCTCTCCCAGTCCGGGTCAGGTGGGCGACCTAACAACGTACCAATCACCTCTATCCATAGGGTATAGGTATATGGGCAAGCAAAAAAGAGATGATCCCTTGATTCATTTGGTTCCCCACAAAACAGACAACCTTGAACATGTCCCCAAGTACGCATGCAATCACCCGTAGACAACCTGTCCCTTATAGCGAGCCAGGTGATGAAAGCAAACCTTGGAACACCCAGCGGAAACCAAACCACCTTACTCCATGGTACTGCTGGACTGTGAATACGGATTTTCTGCCATGTCTCAGAGGTAGTGAAACCTTTACCAAATTCAGTATCATTCCTCCTCCATAGAACGACTTCCTGGCCCAATTGATCTTCTTCTAATCTGTTGTTTTCAATTGCCTGAATAAGGTCCTTCATATGTCTATCACGAAATCTCCTAAACCTCCAGTGACCCTCGTTCCTCACATCACAAACCAAGGCTGTTCTTGCTATACCAAGCTTTTGGGTACCAATTTCTCCAACCACTTCTATTAATCTGCCCAAAGGATGCCATAGATCAGTCCATAACCTCACACTCTGTCCACTGTGAAGTTCCATTCTGATAAACTGCTTTGTAGTGGCCCTCAACTGCAGTAGCTTCCGCCAAACCCAGGATCCTAAACCAATATCCTTAATATCCCAGAAAGACTCTTGACGCAAGAGGTGGGTCTTCACCCAATCCGCCCAAAGAGAGCTATTTCCATCAAACAAACGCCGTATTAGCTTAAGCGAGAATACCTTTTGTACCTTGCTGATACTTCTAACCCCTAGGCATCCCTCCTTGAACGGCCTACACACCTCCTTCCAAGCAACTTTTGCTTTAGTAGTATCAGTTGGGGAACCACTCCAAAGAAACGTAGAACACATGCTATCAATCTCGTCCATACATGATTTAGGTAAGCAGAAAGCTGAGCTCCAGAAATTTGTTGTACTGGCAATAACATATTTGATTAGCATGAGAAATTTGTGTTGTATTTTCGATACCAGGAGATTTCTTAATACAGATTAGTTCAAATACGTTATTGAATAACCACTTCTCATAGTTATAAATATAAGACATGTTCATTTGAGGATTTGTTTTGATTCGAGTCTGTTAATTCAGGTATCTAGTATTTTGAGTATAAGTGTTTAAGATCAATTCAAGAACTGATGAAAATCCGGTTATGATCGGTTGAAATAATCATGGTTTAATTCAGTTCGGATAACATCGGTAAAATAATGGATAGTTTAGGTGGGTTTAAATAAATTTTTTCAAAATATCGGATTATTTTGCTTACTTCAGATATTTTGGATATAATAATTTTGGATGGTTTTCTTTTTAGTTACTTTGGATATTTTAATATACAAATATCTGTACATATGTTATTTATAAATTGTATTCTATTTGTAATTTTTTTATTTATAAACTGCAGTCTATTTATAAATTGTATTATATTATCAGATACAAATATTCTATCTATAAATTGTATCTAAGATATTAGTAATTTAAATTAAAATATAGTTGATAGTTTTAAATATAAATATATCTTCTAGCTGAGTTTAGCTCAGTTCTTTCAGTTCATCTAACTTTCCACACCTTAGAGAATCCGCAGTGATAAAGTTTCTCAAATGTGTTTCTCATAATACAATACAATTTAAAACTAAAATGAAATTTTAAATAGATTAAAATTTGTTGAAATAAATATGATAAATCTTAGTTTGTTTAGGTAGCAAGCATAGAGCATGTTATTCACTTGATTGTAGCGGATCAAAACTCTGATTGATTTTTCCAACGTTAATTAAATATTGATGTCAGAAAAAAAAAAAAAAAACCAAACCAAAAGAGAAAAAAAAAGTAAACAAAGAAAAAGAGAAGACAAAACAAAATAGTAGTATTCAAAAAATTTCATTAAATACTCCTTGACCGTCGGGTGCCGGGGAAGTCTTCACATGACTATCCTTTATTTATTTCATTTGTTCCACCGAGCTGTGGACTTTCTCTCATTCTTAAAAACTCAAACTCTCTACTTCTGATTCCTAATTCTGCTAAAAGTTGCAAAGAAATGACATCTCAGTTGCTTTTGCCACCAAACCCATTCACCAGACCAGTCTCGGCTAAAGTTTTCCTTACAGGTACGTATAACTTTAATATGAACTCGTTTGTGAATAAAGAAAGAAATGGCATCTCAGTTGCTTAAGCTCTTTATATGTTTTTGGTTCTTGATTAATTGCTGTTGAAGCTCCAGCTTCATAGTTAAGTGCTTGATGTCTTGAGGTCGAACTTGATTTGATTAGATGATGACTTAACTCTGAAAAGAAAGTCAAACCAAGCAACAAGAGTTTCAAATGGATTTAGCTTAAGAGCAAAAGCAGCTTTAAGATCTAATCATAGCTCATCTGTTGAGATTCCAAATCAATGGTACAATCTTATTGCCGATCTTTCTGTTAAGCCTCCACCACCCTTGCATCCCAAGACTTTGGAACCAATCAAACCAGAAGATTTATCTCATCTTTTCCCTAATGAGTTAATCAAACAAGAAGCAACGTTAGAGAGGTTTATCGACATCCCTGAAGAAGTTCTTGAAATCTATAAGCTCTGGCGTCCAACTCCTCTAATCAGGTTCTTGATTTATTTATTTTTCTTCAATTCGTTTTATTATGTTGATGATATGCACTTGAAAGTGATAAATGAATACATTAGAATAGTATAAGGATGCAAAGAAATGCAGAAGATTGTTCCTCTTCTTTATAATCCCGAGTCTTGGTTTGAGTTTAGAGCAAAGAGTTGGAGAAGCTTCTTCAGACACCTGCAAGGATTTACTTCAAGTATGAAGGGAGTAGCCCAGCTGGTTCACACAAACCTAACACAGCGGTTCCTCAGGCTTATTACAATGCGAAAGAAGGTGTCAAGAACGTTGTGACTGAAACCGGCGCTGGCCAATGGGGCAGTTCTTTAGCCTTTGCCTCTAGTCTATTTGGACTTGACTGCGAAGTAAATACAAAGATTTTGCAGCTATGTCTTGCCTTCTTAAGTTCAATCAGTTTTGTACAGTGTTTGTTTCTTTTATGCTATATAGGTGTGGCAAGTGGCCAATTCATACCATCAAAAGCCATACCGCCGGTTAATGATGCAAACGTGGGGAGCAAAGGTTCATCCATCTCCGTCTGATCTCACTGAGGCGGGTAGAAAAATCCTTGAATCCGACCCATCAAGCCCGGGAAGTTTAGGCATTGCGATCTCAGAAGCTGTTGAGGTTGCAGCTAGAAACGAGGATACAAATTAAAGTACTGTTTAGGAAGTGTACTGAACCATGTGTTGTTACACCAGATGGTTATTGGAGAAGAATGCATAAAGCAGATGGAAGATTTTGGTGAAACGCCTGATGTGATCATAGGATGTACCGGTGGAGGTTCAAATTTTGCTGGTTTGAGTTTTCCTTTTATCCGGGAGAAACTCAAAGGCAATATCAGCCCTGTTATAAGAGCTGTTGAGCCATCTGCTTGTCCTTCCTTGACCAAAGGAGTTTATGCTTATGATTTTGGAGATACAGCTGGACTGACTCCTTTGATGAAGATGCATACTTTAGGACATGACTTCATTCCTGATCCTATCCATGCCGGTAATAAATTAAAATTTTAAACCCATGATCTTGAATACACTAACCCTAAGGCTTCTCCAGCTCTTTGCTGCTTTCTTTTTTTTTTTCTTGTCTATTGATTTTTGTTTTCTTATCCGCTTTTCCTTTCTCCATGCAAGTAATAAGCTGTTTAAGCCTCATGCTCTTCTTGTTTTTCTTGATTCTTGATTTCCATTGTTTTGTTGTTTTGATAGGTGGATTACGGTACCATGGGATGGCACCCTTGATCTCACATGTTTATGAACAAGGTTTCATGGAAGCAATCTCAATTCCTCAAATCGAATGTTTCCAAGGTGACACAATATCTCAACTCTCAATTCCGAAAATTAATATTTTGTTAATTTTACTCCCTTCTATATTTGCATTTGACTGTAGTTCCCACTTCCTGATCTAATTTTCTTTGCAGGTGCCATTCAGTTTGCAAGAGCGGAAGGGATAATACCAGCGCCGGAACCAACTCACGCCATTGCAGCAACCATAAGAGAAGCTCTCCGATGCAAAGAAACAGGAGAAGCAAAAGTGATACTAATGGCGATGTGTGGTCATGGCCACTTTGACCTTTCCTCTTATGACAAGTATCTAAAAGGCGAATTGGTGGATTTATCATTCAGTGAAGACAAGATACGAGAGTCTTTGTCCAAGGTTCCTCATGTTGTTTAGCTCCAAATCCCCATATTTTGAACCAGGCATGTGAAATAAGGTAGAGCATCTTTATCAAAAAAAAAAAA
>NW_013617546.1:34129-43839 GCF_000695525.1 Brassica oleracea var. oleracea | reverse complement strand
GGTATTCCGACGAAATTCCGACGATTTTTTCCCTCAGAATCTTTGATATAAACCGAACCCACGTTTTCTCCGTCATAACACAAACAAGTATGAACTCTGATTTCTAGAGTTTTCTTCCATTGGAGGTCAACTTACGCTTTTATCATTACTATGATCTTTCATATCATCACATTATTGCTAGGGTTTCTCTCACATTTATCATTAATGATTTCTTTTCAAGAAAAAGTCGTTCATTTCAAAACTTGGATAATAATAATTGAAACAATACATCCCAAATGTATAACATCTCATACAACTTGATAGGCGCCAAACAAATAAAGAAGCCCTACTAACGAATCTAGAATCTATGTACATGGTAGAATAGAATTGATCAATGTTACGATCAATGTTACCTATATATAGTACGATGGCAAATAGAGTAGCATGCTTTACCAACTATATAGTCTAATTAGAAAAATACTGACAACTTTCAAAATATTCAAATTGAATTTCAGTTTTAAGATCGATCGTATGGTGCATAAAAGTTACAAATAGTATTAATGTGGTTAACTAGGGGGGGGGTATAAACTGATTAAGCTAGTTAGAAGTGTCGATCTCTAGTACAAATGCCACTATATATCTTAAAAGTTATGCACTAAACGAAGTACACTAACAACAACAAATGAGGTCATCACTCATATGATCATACAAAACTTATAAATGTTTAAATATATTAAAAACGAAAAAGAATAAACAAAACAACATTGATTAGCCTACAGTTCGAAAAAACATCTCCTTATCGTGTGTGCAAAGGTTTGGCAATGCGTCTGAGTCTCTCTATGAACAATATATATTACAATACGTTACGGATGTAAACAATTTGGCATTCTTGTATCAGAAAATTACATATGCATCTATAGTTTCGTCATTTATCGTTTCCATATGGAAACTGCGATTGCCGGTCGTCGTGTTTTTGATGTAATTCAAGAAACTGCGTATCATCGTCAAGCAAGATATATAATCGCCGTCTCAGACTATTTAAGCCCTGTACAAAATTTTAAACTGAAAACTCTAACAAAATCTTTCTTCCACATTTTTCTTTTTACGGATCTTTCTTACGCATTTAGCACGAAAAAAAATAAAAAGCAAAACCATCTAGAGTTTTCGGTTTAGTTGTCAAGCTAAAAATTAGAAATGCCTGGAAGTATCCAATATATTGTCGCCCACTTATACAATAAAGTATGAAACATGGATGCATGAAGGATAGACTTCCATAATGCTTGTGGTAGGGTCTTTTCATTCATCATCTTGTCTCACTTCCTTTTCTTTTCCAGCTCTCGTTTTAATTACAGCCAATATGTTTTTATCTCTATGCTATTTATTTTTATGTAAAAAGTGTTTCTTTATTGGAATCTACAATCCAGGAAATATTGGAGCCTTAGACCACCATTAACCCCACCACCCTATTTGGGGTGCTTAATTTTTTATTTTTTATTTTTTTTAGTTTTTTCTCTAATTTAAACAAAAAAAAATTAAAAACGAACCAATCGCGGACCGTCACGTGTCAGTGGAGCCCGCGATACATGGCTAACACCGGTGCTTAATTAAACAAAAGAAGCACAAGTGCTGAAATTTTGTGTGGATCTCACCCACTATTATATTACTCCATCCGTTTCACAATGTAAGTAGTTTAGACTAAACGCACTAATATTAAGAAAGTTGGTACTTTAAGAAAAATAATAGTATTTAATTAATTAGTTCAACCAATTATAAAAAAATTGATATTATTTGATTGGCTACACTATATCCAATAATTGTAAAAATTATCTAGGTATTTGGAAACTGCCAAAATTTTGAAACAAAAAAAATTTCCTTAAACTACTTACAATAAGAAACGGAAGAAGTGTTTTTTTTGCTAAGCACCCCCTTCTAAGGGCAGCCGCATTAGAGGTTCAATAGGGGGGTTCACACGCTTCCCGAAAAAAAAAATTATTAAAATATGCTACAGTCACGACTCTGTCTCGCTACGCCCCTTCTGCATGAACCCGGGTCGTTACTGTTCAGCGGGCCCCACGCCAGATGAAACGGAAGAAGTGTTTTTTTTTTTTTTTTAACAAACGAAAAATGAAAAAAAAAAATAATAAAAAATTCAAATGATGAACCCTTCATTAATGCGGCTGCTCTAAGCACCCCCTTCTAAGCACCCCTCTTAGAATTGTAATAATGTCTCATATAAGAGGTTGACTTGGCAAAGAATTCAGCTAAACGCGCAAATCATTACAAAGTAATTTGATTAAATAGACTTTTTTGTATGAAATTGATTCAGACACAAGGACCGACCAATTCAAGAACAAAGAATGGATATGAATCATCCTTTATAAAGAAAAAAGCTTTTATGACAGTTAGCGCATCCATGATGAAAATTCGAATAGAAGAGCGACTCTTAGGCCGGTAAGCCCAATGGGCTCGTCTAAGAAGGGAAGAAGTCATATTATTTTAGTTTACTAAATATTGCAACAATGGGCCGAGCTATCCATAATATTCGACGTATTTTTAACGCTCAGTGGGTTATAAGTAGAGATTATTTTTCTCTCTCTTAAAAAAAAGAATCAAATCGTGAAACGTTCGCAGGCCATTTTGCTTGGACGAACCATCGGCATCAGATAGAGAGAGAGAGAGCTTAGATCTCGCGCGGCGTTGTTTCTTCGGTACGTTTGTTCCTTCTCTAACCATCTCTCTCTCGTTTAACCGATTCGAATTTCTAGCTTAGATCCGGAACCGTGCTCTGTTCATGACTTTCATTTTCCAGATCTATTGTGTTTCTTGTGATTCGATAGTTTGTAATGCTTGGATCTGTATCCGATATGCGAATTTGATTATTCGATCTATGATTCGATCCATAGCTGAGGATAAGAATGAGATCCGATGCGATTTGTAATCAATCATCATAGGTTCCACATTGGTCTTGATAGCTGAGATTAGATGAATCCTCGATTGCGTTTTTTTTTGTATCTTAGGATAGTTGGTATAGTACCGGTTATTGTTGGTTAAGTGTTTACCGGAGAGAGAGAGAAGAAGAGAGCTGAAAGAAGTTTGTTATTCACATTAATGTTAACTATACCAAGCTGGTATTTACAAGTAAACCAGGTAAACACTTAACCAACAATAACCGGTACTATACCAACTATCCTAAGATTGTAACCATAATATCTGGATTCTCAACTTATTTTGGTTTTGAATTTGATCAAATCCATTTTTTTTGTGGTTAGCAGGTTTGGATTTTAAAATAAAATGGGGCTGTCATTTGGGAAGCTGTTCAGCAAGCTCTTTGCGAAGAAAGAGATGCGTATTCTCATGGTGGGTCTCGACGCTGCTGGTAAGACCACCATCCTCTACAAGCTCAAGCTTGGTGAGATCGTGACAACCATTCCCACCATTGGTGAGTAACTTACCCTATTGATTATGTTGTTGTTAAAATGTTTTGTATGAGAAGCTGACGAGACGGTTATTGTTTGTTTTTTTCTGCAGGTTTCAATGTTGAGACTGTTGAATACAAGAACATTAGCTTTACCGTCTGGGATGTCGGGGGTCAGGACAAGGTATCCTCTCACTTGATAATGTTCTAAGTGTTGTTTGATAGTCTGTTCCGAAATGGTTTGCTTATTAGGTTCAGTGTTGGCAAATTTCGTTCGTGTACCAATACTCTACATTTGATAAGCTAAATTAAAATCAGCCTCAACTTCGACCTTACTTTGATTCATTCTCAAAGAAGTGTCGTTTCCTGGCTGACATTACCTATATTAGCACTCTAGTTGACTATGTTATTTCTATTTTTATCAATGGTTTCTTTCTTGCTCGTCTAGATCCGTCCATTGTGGAGGCACTACTTCCAGAACACGCAGGGACTTATCTTTGTTGTGGACAGCAACGATCGCGACCGTGTTGTTGAAGCCAGGGACGAGCTTCACAGGATGCTCAACGAGGTATACATAGACAAGAATCATCAATTCTTTCTGCGTCATGACTTCACCATTTGGTTTTTGACTTTGTGATGTTCTTTTTACTTTTTTGGTGGCAGGATGAACTGAGGGATGCAGTTCTGCTTGTTTTTGCTAACAAGCAAGATCTTCCCAACGCAATGAACGCTGCTGAGATTACTGACAAGCTTGGCCTTCACTCTCTCCGCCAACGTCACTGGTGAGCAGAAAAACACACACAAATCGTAGCTATCTCGATCCAGGTCCACATGCAGAGACATATGAGCTTATATGTTGATCGTTGTAATGACAGGTACATTCAGAGCACATGTGCCACCTCTGGAGAAGGACTCTACGAGGGACTTGACTGGCTCTCCAACAACATCGCAAACAAGGTACTAACTATTACGCTCTACTTACTCTCTTTCAACTCCATTTCTCATTTAATCATTTCATGGAGTCTGAGACAAATTTTCAACGCACGATGTGCAGGCGTAGAAGGGAGATAGCGGGATTCATCTTTCTTTGCTTGTTTTGTTATATACATCAGAGTAAGGGGTCTGTTTCTCTAGCGCTACAAAACGAAACCAAGTTTTTATTATGTTATACATTCTTCTTCGTCTGTTCTTCAACAATTTAGTACTTTCCTTTAATAAATCATAAGCCTTTTCTTTTTTGCATTTTCTTTCTGAAGTGAGTACATTCTTTTCTTTTAATCAGTTTTTTCCTTGTATCCAGTTTCTTCTTTTGAGTAAACAGATCTTTACTGTCCGATAATTAATATCGTTATTAAATTTTGAACTAAATATACAGCTTAAATTACACAAAAATTCATAAAACACACACTTAGAAATTAAGGGAACAAAAAACACGCGTCAATCTCAAAAGCACATGAAACCAGTGACAGCATGTGTGGTTGTCGTAACAACACCACGACTCATAATCCACCTGCTGCTCCACAAAAACGGAATCTACTTCACCGACAATTTTGGCATTCAAGCAGCGGACGGTGCAGTCACGTACTTGACCCGTCCAGCTTCAGTAAGAGCGTTGATGAACGGCTTCAGACTCACTAGATCCGACTCTGCTTCAGGTTTCTTGTAATCCAAGGAACCGTCCTTGTAGATGTCCCACCATTTATTCACTAACATTTTGATGTCTTCTCTCTCCATATTCGCCTCCTTCCCGGTGTATCTCCATGGCTTCGAACCCTGTAATTAGAAAGGCAACAAAAGACTAGTACGTTAAAACTCAAAAACAACCATTGGTCTGAACAAAAACAGAAAAGCTTGGATGTAAAGTAACTCACCGCTGCACAGTAGTGAACCACCTTGACTTTATCGAGCTCTACATTTTCTGGATGACGCCATAGCATCGCTAGGACAAGATTGTAAACCAAAGGAATCGGCCTGTAGATTTTCTTGAAATACATGTTCAGAAAGTCCTGCACCACAGTCAAAACCAATACTTAAAACAGAGCAAGAAAACAGAGGAGAACCAGTCAGATTACTAACTTTTACTTCTTACCTGTTCAGCGAAAGGAGTAGGGGGAGTGACTTTAAGGGTCCTGAGCAGATCCTCGTAAGTATCTAGGCCAGGTTCGAATACGAACATTCCAGCGTTGAAGTAGAGAGCCGGCGGTTCTCCAAGCTCCCGCTTTGCCCACTGGTTCTTCTCAGGGCACTGTTGGCAGTACCCGATCTTGTATTGCGGCGTGTGGTTCCATGTCTTCTCACAGAAACAGTCCATCACCGCGTAAAAGTACCCATCAGGGAGATCGAACAAGTGATCAATGTTCTCGTAAACTTGAATGTCCCCATCTAAATATATCATTTTACTGTACTCCACAAACTACACAACAGAGCAATAACCATATTTTATAAGTTAGTTATTTTCAAACTACAATAACCATATTTTATAAGTTAGTTATTTTCAAACTAACTCAAAAAAAAAAAAGGAAGTTAAACGACGTCGTTTAATAGTACCTTCCAGATACGGAGTTTGGAAATAGTTGATGACGTAATAAGCAATGGCAAACTGAGTTTGGTTCTCGGGTGGGTAAACCGGTTCGATGTCGCGGACGATGCAACCTTGTTCCACGAGTATACGACGGTGCTCCTCCGGGACGTCTGGTAGTATCGCCACAACGAGTGGATACGCTGATTTGACTTTTCTTAGTCCTTTGGCTAAACCAACGACTCCTTTCACGTAGTCACCGTTACCGGCGAGGAACGTCACGTAGGCTCGACCGCCGTGGACTGGGGACGACGGTTTTGTTATCGTCACGGCTGATTTCTCGGTGGTGGTTTGTGTGAGCTCTGGAGCCATGTGAGAAGCACGTGATTTTGGAGGATTTAGAGAAGTGTGATGAGACAAGAGTTGCTTTGTTTATGTTGTGTTGTGTTTAGTGATTGATAATGTGGTGGCTCAACGGGGGATTATTATAGGCGAGAGGTTTAGTTGTCATCATGAAATCTGGATCGTACACGTGTAAATTTAATATCAGACGGTGGTGATTGGCATTTGGTGAAAGTTCTGGAAGTGACCTAACGGGAAAATTTAAACTATTAACACGGAAAACGCTAGAAGCAGCTACGGTGTTGTGAGGAAGACTTGTTTGTTATTCCATCTACTTGACTTATGTATTTTAATACCTTCGTATCAGTGGAAAAAAATGCTCGTAATGAGTTTTATTAAAACTTGATCATACATTAGCACAGGCTTTTTCAACACTCCGATCACACGCACGACAAGTAGAATGTTCTTTCTCAATCTCCATAGCTGAATATCTACAAGTTTTTGTCCTCCATAAAATTACAAACAAATACACGAAGGAACGTGACCGTTTTTATACGTCTTGAATCACATCATATTTCTATCTCATAACCATAAGAGATTCACGTACGTCCTTTAATTTCTGACAGCATTAATATATAATATAATACCACCACATCAAATTAAACTCGAGTGTTCCAGATCATGTTCCATCTTTAATCCCAAGTTTTGATAAACATCATCAAATAACTCGTAACTTTTTTAGTTAAATTGTTCTTCATCTATATATATACATCAACTTCTTGCATATCATGTTTACCTTGCTAAATTTCTATGGTACTTAACCTCTCCCTCTTTTCTTTCAAGTTTCAAGTGATATGAGTTTGAACAAAACTACTACTCTGATAGATAAGGACGTTACATACGTTTCAAATGCTTAATTTCCCATTATGCGTTGTACTATCTAATGAGAAATAGTTGATAACAAAGTTACAAGGAGGCAAAATAACCATGTGAAAAATGGAGACTTCTGATGGAAACGACATCTCTGAGACTAACTATATACACACCGAATCAATTGTTTACTGGGTGAGGACTGAGGAGTAACCAGCAGATATACGCGCAATTTGATTTGAGCCCTTAATGGGCCATAAAACTAATATTATGGTGCGTAGTGAATTTTTAGTGGGCTCTCTACCCAGAAACCCAGTTGTGATATTTGGTTATATTATAGTTTCGGATATTTTTTTATATCTCTATCCGCTTGTCCGCCGGTCCGATCGACCCGAACGATACATATTTAGTTTTAGAAAATAGATTGGATACCAAAATATCTGATCCGAATTTCAAATATCTTCCAGTTAATGACAGTGAATAGCCAATAGTATGTTAATGGATTATCATGTAAACTATATGGACCAAAACCAATATAGAGCAGAAGCTTAGTAACTAGAATGTAACTACCAAGAATGTCTTTTGATCTTGGTGACATTCTCAACAAACAAGTTTTATAAAATATGAATAAGGTGATTTTTTTACAAAGACCTAAGGTGCCTATATATATTAAGCAACTAAAAGATTCTAATACCGTAAGGAATTCTAATATCTAAAGTAATCATTATCTCTAAAGGATTTATAATTATCCTTATGAAAACATAACTACAATTAAAAAAAAAAGGAAAATAGAAGCTAAGCTGCATCAAAAACCCAAGCACAGACTTAACTAAATAACAGGAGCTTGGGTTTACACCATGCCCCAAAATTTGGATACTTTGTAGATGCCAAGAGGCGGATTCAAGCCATTTGCGACACAAACACTTGGCTCTGCTTCCCTTCAGTAATACACTAGGCATACTGTGGTCTAGAAGCTTAAACCCATACGTTGTGATCTTTAAAACCATGTGTACGTTTGACTCTAAAGTCCAAACGTGTTGTGTGTTGCAATATTTGACAAAACATAATAGAATAGTAATGAGAGTGGGTCTCTTACGATGTCTTTGTATTTCCTCCCAAAAGTGTCGGTTGAGGATGGACTTTTTTAACCTTAATCATCGCCGGTCATTTTGATTTGGGTTCCTTAATATTCATCTGCTTCCACTATTGTGTATGCGTATGTTTTACTTTCTTTTAAAAATTCTTCCCTTCACAAAGCTTCGACCGTTGTTGCTTTTGTGAGATTATATATTCCGACCAATCAAAGTCAACTCCCATAGTGTCCGAGTTTAGGCAACATGCATTACATTTACTTCCTTCCAACTTTGAAATTTCACCTTTTTACGGTTAATGGAAAGAACTTTTGACCTTTTTACACTGCAAATGGTAGACTTGTTACAAATTATTATTTTATTTTTTCGAGAAAGACTTCTTACAAATTATTCCTTTTATGTTTCTCTCTTTTCTTAGCATTTTTAAATAGTTGACTTTTATAGAGTTCCTTTTTTTATTTTATTTTTTGACAACAATGCTAATATTTAAAATTAAACATCCGATGAGCTAAATCGATTACAACCGGAGTAATACTCGACAGTAATCTGAGAAACAAACATAACTAACACATAATAAAAGATAGATGTGGCTAAGGAGAGAAGAAACCCGTAGAAGATCTTCACTTGTAGTCCTAAAACTTGCGTTCGAAAGAACACAAAGAACTCGAATGACGTTGAAGAACCCAACAAATGGGTTTTGAGAACATTTGAAGGCCTTTTATAGAGTTTCATATAGCATTTTTTACTTATTTACACACACCCTTATGAAACTAAATTTTAACATGTTAGTTAAGTATTAAACCAAATGATTCGATGTATATATTTTTTATTTGAATGTAGACAAATATAGGCTAAAATATATAATCCTGATATTGATTAAGGAAAACTAAATAATTTCATAAACCAAATAAGTATAGACTTATAGTCACTTAGTCAGTATCTAAATTTTCTGGATTCGTAATATTATATGTATATAGTGTAACAGGACCTTAGAACTGAATGAAACTTTTATTAAAGTCAGGATGCTCGATTGCCTGAGACAGCTGGATTTTTACTATATAACCATCCCCTATATATTAATTGAGGAACATTTGAAAAGATGTAACCTCAATTTTGTATTAATTAAAATAGGCTCCAATGCATAGGTGACACTCAATTAGGTAGTCAATTACATTCAATTAAAAAATAAGTAGGTCCACATTCGATTTTTATATGTTGTTAGATACATAAGTTGGTCAAACTATAAGATATAATGATATGATATGTTATTTTCTTTCCTTAAATCAAACCTACGGAATTACCATAAATGACTAATATATATATGACAATTAATGATTTTAATAATAAAGATTTGATAACAATTTATATCTCCTCCATCATTTTTTGTTTAATTTTATATTATTAAAATAAATTAAACAATCAAATTAGCTATAAAAGTAAAATTTAGATTTTTTCGTATATGTTATATTTTGAATTTTTAAAAACGACAATAAAT
>NW_013617546.1:17620-32906 GCF_000695525.1 Brassica oleracea var. oleracea | reverse complement strand
ATATATATATATATATACTAATGATTTAAAGCAACAAGATTGGCTGATCAATTTAGTTGTCCAGTTGAAATCTTTCAAAAGTATGTGAAAGACTAAAGTCAAAGTAAATATGGATTTAGAATAGTAGTTATATTTTACTAACCAAAATACCGAAAAAACCGAACCGAATCGAAACCAACCTGATATCTGGATTGAACACCCCTAATCCAAATGAAGCCAAACTATTGTTTCATTCTCCAAAATATAATAAAAATAATAACTTAATTCCGCACAAGGCGCGGGTCTTATCCTAGTTACTATATATACGTTAATGCATGTGGAGATCTTTTGAATTTGAAGTTTTTGATAACAACATGTTCCTTTAGAGGGAATATCACAGGCTTTAAGCAAAGACTATGCGATACATTGAATCAAAATAAAAATGGATCTCCAAAGTATTAGACCATACATATACATACGTTTATAGGAGCGTTGACGAGAAAATACTTATATAGATGCTAACATTAAGAACCTTATATGGTCCTGCCTCCCGAGTTTTGAACCACATGCTTAAAATTAAAGTTTAAAGCTCGAATCCTTATCAGAGGATTCTCCTCTGCGTCATCATCTTTACGTCATCGCTTCTACGCCATGCACGATATATATTAAATACTTAAGAAACAATTTTTCAGTTTATAAATATATAGAATTAAGGGTATATTTATATTAAATTAGTCTATCATTTCAAAGCATCTCTACTCACAACTCCATTACATTTTCAACTCAATTCTATTTGATTTAACTCTTTTTCAATTCTATTTGATTTTTAGCTCTAAAACTAAATAAAAAATAAAATTATTCTATAAAAAAATAACCATATTTGTCATTTCATTTCTTTGATTCATCATTTCGTTTTACTCTAAAATAAATGATTAGGTAAAACTTAAACACTATTTTGGAGTAAGTTTATTTTTTAAAAAGAATAGAAATATATTAGAAATGTTCTGAAAACTGATCCATCAATAACATGAAAAAATTCATTAGCCATCTTCCCTTTTAGAGTCTTATCTATTGCCCCTATATCGTTGATTGTTTTATTCGATTTTGGGATTGGTATGTCTAATAGATTTTTTGTAGGAGGCTAATGTGTTATGTCGCATCAAATTGGAATTGGACATAACCAGATGACAAAAGGAAAGACGCTTTGCATATGAATATGACAGATTTCTAGCGTGTAAGTTAAAAAGATTGTGGGTTCTACTTTTGGTACTTCTGATGATTTCGATAGATCGCAAAGGTCTTTTTATGTTGATCGTTGATCCTTTTTCTAATTTTGCTTTATATTTTTGTTGATTAGTTATTTCTTTCCCTTGGGTTTTCTAATATTTTAATTGAGTTTATTGAACGTAGCTAAACATTTTGTTGTTCTTAAACACGCTAATTAAACTGGAACGGTGAATCAGTATAAAGAGGCAAAAGTCATTTATATATGGTCATATTTCTTTTGCTGTCTCAAGTTCTTAAACGCGCGTGTCGTAGTTCCAGCAAATAGCCTGTCAAAATGATTGGTTTGCTAAACTCTTAAAAGGTTTCTGCATCAAAATGGGATATTTGGTTGACTCTCATCAAACTGTTTTTTTTGTTTGGTCATAATCAAACTGATAGTACAAGTTAATTTAGTTTTCCGGGATGTGCAAATTAGTAGTTGAAATAAACATAAAATATTCTTTCAGCAAATAAGCCAATATAAAGTCGCCCGGTCTTATTCATGTCAATATGAAAAAGTAATATATTTTGTTCATCACTTTCTCTGGACTGTCATATAATCAAATTTTAAATCGATGTAACAATTCACTGAATCGGGTGTTAGAAAAAAACATGTGTGTTTCTTCACTAAATGTCTAAGATGCTGCTACAACCCAAATCTAACCTATATTCGAATAATGTTGACACGTCCTCACTTGTGTATGTTTTGGTCCTAAGCTTGAACGTTACAGCAGACAAGTGTCTCATAAAGACATCCAAATCTGATTCGCTTCTCAGGTACATACACTTAATCGAGAGTGTAGCTTTCCCAAGAACTATGGATGCTACTGTATATATGTCTTTGTGTAATATAATATTGTGTTTACTTGCATCACTTAAACTCCTTTTACTTTAATTCATAATTTTAAATTTTTTTATCCCTCCTTTGATAGAGTGGATCGCTCTGACATGTATGCATCAAATGTATAGGCTGATGCTTTTGTCTTCGTACGTTTTATTGGTTCGAATATTTTTTATCATTAGTTGATATGAAATGACATTTTCAATTTTCAGTAGTCGATATATCCTTTTGTATGTTTTATATGTTTTGTGATAAGAATATCTTAAACTATTTATTTGCTACATGTTTTAATAATATATCATAGAATTTTCCGTTGTAAAAAAAAAATCATGGAACTTGACTTTAATTTATAACAATAAATATACATTATAGGCGTTTTATATAATATAAAATTCTATTTCGAAATACATAAAAGAAAACACGGTGTTACGTTTTTACAACTGAATCAGTGAGTACATCATGTGGACGGACCTATGGTAATTTCTCCCTCTCGCAGAAGAAACAAGAGATTGCAACTTTTTATTTTCTCACGGCAAATATTGCAAGTATTATATTATTCTTAAGGCAATTTTTTTCCCAAAAATCGGAGTATTACATTATTAACTCCAACGTGTCGTGTTTAAAAAAAAAGTGTTTCAAAAAAAAAAACTCAAAAAAAAATCGGTGTATTACATTATTAACTCCAACGTGCAATAAAGTTTTGTTGAAAATAACTCATAAAAGTCTTACCTTTTGTGTAAATATAAGCGTAGAAGTCATGGTGATAGATAGAGAGGGAAGACGTCTCTTTGACTACCCTTCAATCATAAAACAAAATGTGCTACAAATTCAAAAGCAAATTCCCTAACTCGCCTAACTCCATTCCTCATTTGACTTTGCTTTAAATGTAAATAGTCATATGTTAGTTAGCTACACTAAAATTTGGAATTAAGATTTTTTTTTAAGTATACTCAGTTAATTCCGTCTAAATTAGTTTTAAGTACTACGCTAGGTTTACCGAGTAGTTTCTGAATGTTATCTAGTTTCAAGAAAACAATGAAATTTCTTTATAGAAAACTTGTGTATGTATTTATTTATATTTCGCATAAATTAGTACAAAGGGAAATACTATATACCATTCTCAATTTCACATTTTTTCCAAATATAAACATTGAATTATTGACAGTCCAAGGCTCTAAAAATCGGTTTAGGCGGCGGCGGCGCCTAGGTCCCCGCCTAGGCGGCAATTCGGTCATGTCCGAAACGATTTTCTTAAAATCCGATCTATACCGATTTGTGTTATTCAAATTGGTTAAATCGGTTAAAATCGGTTAAAATCAATCTAAATTTGTCTGTTAAATTAAGAGTATTATTATGAATCTATAAATCTGTCTAGTTTCTTCTGTTTTGTATATCTAGTATTGATAATTCATCACAATAATTTTATAATTAAACTTACGAACTAAAATATGTCATATAAATGTATAAAATAAATCAATAACTTGCTAACGCCTATGCTCCGAATAATCCGTCTAGTCACTAGTCCTCTATAAAGCGTCTAATTACCGCCTAAATATTTTTATAACATTGATTGACACTGGATTATTAAAATAGAAATAACTGTAAAACAACCTCAATTTGTATTCTTCACATAATACACATCAATCTCTTTGAGATAGGATTGTAAAATATTGATGTTTTCTCGTCATTTTTTTTTCATGCACAAGGGAGTACTACCTAGTCAGTGTCCATCCATAATATTCCGGTTAAAAAGCAATATACAGATTTTTTTCTGGTCACTGATTCTACCTCGATAGTCTTCTGGAATAATATCGATCATAAACAAATTACATAATATTTTGAAAATGTCATAGAATAGAAAATCAAAGAAATACAAAAAAAAACAGAGATTGGAGAAATTTTATGGAGATCAAAGCTAATCAATAATATTCCACAAAATTTAATCATATCCTTAGAGATGTAGAATATTTGTATATGAAGATATATGTCTATCAGTTTTTATATTAGTGATCCTGCAGGTCTGAGCTAGATATATTCATCCCTCAAACTATAAATTGTGAAGCCATAATTCTTTACTAAATTTGTGTCCATATAACCGATATAACAAATGAAGAAAATGAAATTGTAAGTTTCAAAAAAAAAAGAAATTGTAATCACACAAGAATATATGATTGATAATTCATTTAGGCCATAATAATAATCACAGTTATTTCCAAAGTTCAAAAAAAATTACAGTTATTTTAAACTGGATTATACATATATACATAACATTTTACGTCTGCGCTACTATTTGTTAAAATCTAGAAACTCTGTAAAATAAAATTCTTATCTAAGAGAAAGTGAAGAGTGCGTGTTACTATTCATCTGAACAAGTCAGAGGGTCAAACCTAAGTATTTTTAATTACACAAAAGTTGACCAAGCAAAGACTTAAGAATGGTATACTATATAGTTGCAAAATCCCACTTTAGAAACAATAATAAAAAAATACAATAATTGAATATCACACTTATGCCGTGTTGTAGTCACTCTTCATTCTTCTACTTATTTTCAAATATCCGTAATAAAATACTACTTTTAAAATTCTATATTCTTGTGTTCCTTCACTATATATATTAAAATCACGTATTGCTTAATCACTTCAAATCTAATCCACAAAGCCTTTCACACCATCTCTTCTGTCTCTCTTTTCCTTTTCCCTCATTAAAATAAAGAGAAATGGAAGATTACGAGCAAAACTCAAACTCTCCAGCTCATGAAGAAGATTCTGATGTACGGAAAGGTCCATGGACTGAAGACGAAGATGCTATTCTCGTCAACTTCGTTTCCATCCACGGCGATGCTCGCTGGAACCACATAGCTCGTTCCTCAGGTATCAACTCAATCACCAATCTCTAATATACACACACAGTTGCATATCCATATATACTTACATATATATATGTTCAACTATGCAGGGCTTAAGAGAACTGGTAAGAGTTGTAGATTAAGATGGCTTAACTACTTGCGTCCAGATGTTAGACGAGGCAACATCACTCTCGAAGAACAATTTATGATCCTCAAACTCCATTCTCTATGGGGCAATAGGTAATATTATCATTTACAACTAGTTTCTATTAATTTTTGTATATTTATAGATATGCTTAAGTTTGAGACTCTTTTTGTTTTGTTTACTTGAAAAAATATTAGGTGGTCAAAGATTGCACAATACTTACCGGGAAGAACAGATAATGAAATAAAGAATTATTGGAGGACCCGGGTGCAGAAACAAGCTAAACACCTTAGATGCGATGTTAATAGCAATCTTTTCAAAGAGACAATGAAAAATGTTTGGATGCCTAGACTAGTGGAAAGAATCAACGCCCAAACACCATCCCCCACGTATGAGCAAGTGGAGTCTATGGTCACCGATCCACCTATCGAGGAACCGAATCCGGTCGAACCGGATTCGGTTCAATTTAACCAGAATTATCATTGTCAACAGCAACAGTTTGTGCCAGCGTCAGACGTGTCCGCAACGTCTTCGAATTCGCCAGCTGAGACGTTATCAGACGTTCAAGGAGGGGTAGTGAACGGGACGGTTTATGATCCACCGGGTCAAACGGGTTTCGGTGGGTTCAACGATTGGGGCTGTGTTGGTGGGGACAACATGTGGACCAATGAGGACAGTTTTTGGTTATTCCAGGACCAGTTGTGTAATGAAACGACATCGTATTTGTATAATTAAGGAAATATACGATTACGGTACGTAACGAGGAATTCAATTGCGTCACGTTTGGTGTAATATTCATTCGTGCGTGATGCCATTTTAGATACGGCCTTGGTATACGAAACTTGACTTAATTCGATCGACATGTTTTAATTTCCTATTTTTTTCTCTATTAAATTAAGTTATGATGATCACATGAGGATATTGTGATTTGTGATATACTATGTGAATTATTCAATATTACTTTTGTTTTCATAATTGTCAGGGAAAAGTTCTTAAATATAATTGATTTTATAGTGGAAAAAAGGATGTAGACTAAACTTAAACTCGAACCAGTTCGTATTCGGTTGGTCCGTTTTATTTACGACATAACATATGATCGAGATAAATAACACTCGTCCAAATATGAATAGTAATATAGTATGATGGTTAACCATTGATTACCTACACAATCACATGCTAGCATGGATCATATATATATACCATCGAAAATCAACAACTATTCTATATAAATTTTCACAAAATTGAGCTTGTCATAGCCCAACTTGATTTTAAATTACCACAGCACATGATTTATTTCGATATAAAAAATTCTCAACATATTTAAGCACATCTACAATTTGGTAGTCCAAAACGCTCGTATACATCATGTGATATAAGCATGGTCGATCCAATGATAAGTAACGTTATAAGTAAACATAATATTATGCAAGGAGTGGATTTATTTATATAATACGCTTCACAAACTTACATCAACAAGTGATTCTTGACGATGTTCCAGTGAAACCCTTCATCCATATCGTTGACCCCACATGTAGTTTCGATGATAAACTCGTGATGATCGCCGGCAACATTTCTGTAAAGTTTCACCGCTGACAAAGAAGCCGCCGCGGTCGGCTCCTCGTTGGGCGTAAGACGGCAACTCATCAATGCTCGAAGGAACACCACTATCGACGCCATGTGTCTTTGACGTCGACGATGCTTTGATAGCTGTAAACTGCGTGTCTAATCACTTTTACGTGCAAAGACATGCTTACACACACACAATATATATATATATATATATCTGTGAGTTTGTGTGTGCGCTTGTACAGTGTGTGTATATTCTTAACAACTATTGTTAAATGGGGAAACAAGAAAGCACAAGGAGGAAGAGGGAAGAGACAATGAAATATAATTTTGGTAAATACTGTGAATTTACCAAATTGCCAGTGCTGGAGTGCCAACATGGAGTTTGTAGCAGCATATATAGAAGCAAGGTCAATAGGTCATTATGGTTCTTATTACAACATGGTTTTGATGTCGGAGAGAAAGAAAAGAGTTCATCTTCACCAAGAAACATTGAGAGGAGAAGATACAATTTCTGATCTAATCCTTTCTCGTACCGGTCAATGATACAATTTCTGATCTAATCCTTTCTCGTACCGGTCAATGATGGTTGGACAACCTTCTAGTTTTTTTGGTTAACCTGACCATTTTGGTCAGGAAACCTGTATATTAATACTTTGTTTTCCTAATTACCAAAATTGTATATTGGAATTTGGTAAACTACAGTTTGTATATTACATGATATAATTTTTTTCAACGATATTGATGTATTAATACATTTATTAGTATTTTTATAACAAAATTATTTATAATTCATATTGTGCTCCGTATGTCAATATGTCTTTTGCTTGCTTACAATTTTCTTTACAGCATCTGGCCCAACGTAACCTGCAAAGGCCCAGCTCGTGAAACGATTAAGGTCGTTACAAAGGCTAGCTAAAAAGCCTAAAGAACTCTCTAACTGACTCCAAAGGTTTAAGCATCATTTCGCGCTCGAAATCCCCAATTCCCCAATCTTCGTCGTCGAAACCCTAAATTCTGAATCGATCCCGATCGAATCGAAGATCGTAGTGTTTCTGGAGTGGATGATAGCTACCCGTTAAACTCGGAACCCTAATCGGAATGGGAGGTACGGACGCGAAGGACATCCTCGGGTTGCCGAAGACGCCACTGTCTCTAACTCAGGAGAAGAAATCTCGACCCCAGAAGGAGTCCCATCGAAAACCCGATGGCATTTCTCGCGAGGTTTATGCTCTCAAAAACCCATGGAATGGATTAAATAGTCTCTCAAGCTGTTAACTTTCGTCGTTCTTTTTGTTGAATTTCAGGTTTATGCGCTTACCGGAGGCGTTGCGCCTCTCATGCCTTCAATTGATGTTACCCACTTGAAGCGACCTCCTCCACCTGATGAGAAGGTTAAATTTATAGACTTTATCATCTTTCTTTGAGATGATTATTGTGGGTTTGATGATAGTGTTGATATGGTAAGAAGAACCCTTGTTTGTTTTTAGGTTGCTTGGCAGTGGCTTCCCGTCAAAAGTTCTGCTAGGAAAGATGATTTGCAGCTCTACCATTGGGTATGTTCTTTATCTGTGGAACGTTGTTAAACAAAGGTTGAGCATTTGATTCTTTCTAATGCCATGTGTATATCTTTACAGGTTAGAGTGGTAAATGATGTTCCACCAACAGGTGACTACTCCTTTGCCAAGTACAACAAGGTATTTATTATGTTGCCTTGATGAGTCTCTATTATTACAGTCTCGTTTTGAGTTAGTTTTACTGTCCCCTCGCCGTTTATGATTCTTATTCGCTTTTTTTTTTTGTGAAAATGCAGTCAGTTGATGTCTTGAAATACACTGACGATGAGTATGAGAACCATTTAACGGACCCTGTAAGTGTAAGCTCATGCTTTTATGTACATGCTTGCTCTGGATAATGCTGACTTTGTTGATTAAACTCCTAACTTGTAGGTGTGGACTAAGGAAGAGACGGATCAGTTGTTTGAATTGTGTGAAAGGTTTGATCTCCGTTTCACTGTGATTGCTGATCGCTTTCCATTATCCCGGACTGTAGAGGAATTGAAGGATCGTTACTATAGTGGTATGGTCTGAAACTTCATCCGTTCATTTACACCATGTCCTTCTATTGGTTTTCTCTGTTTTTATTTTGTGTTACTCGGACTAAGAATTCTCTTACTTAACTTCTTTTGTAGTAACTCGGGCCCTGCTGCGTGCTAGAGCTCAGTCTCCAGCAGAGTTGGCAAACCATCCTCTTATAAAGGTCACCTTCTGCTTTTATATCTCTTCTTAGCGAACTAAGAAGAACTCTTATGTTCAGATATTTGTAGTTTACTTTAGCAACCTATCCTTGTCGTGTTTTATGGAGAGAACATCTCTGTAAATACTGTTTTTTTAATATATTGGCATAACCAGGAGCCTTATGATATGACACGCGATAGAGAGCGCAAACGTGCATTGTCAATGGTCTTGTCCCAGAGTAGACACCAAGAGAAAAAAGATGCTGAGGTTTCTCTCTTTAATTTTGACTAAGCAAGTCTAAATTATATCTTTGCTTTCTCTTACACGTCTCCCATAAAACTACAGATTCTTGCTGAGGCTAAGAGAATCACAGAGATGCGTTTGGCTGCGCGTGTAAGTGTTTTCTTACAACCAGCGTGCTCATTCGTATAAACTAAATAACAATAGATAAAATTGGTTACCATTATTGGTGATACCCTTTTACCTTAGACACATATCAGAACTCTATTCTCATCATATTGTCTCTTAAACGATTAGTCTTTCTGGATGTCCAGCGTGCGGCGGAGCCTGATGTGCCTGCGAATGAAAATATCGGTAGTGTATCTCCATCTTCCAATTCTCAACTTCCTGCAACTGCCGTGGCTCCATCAACACTAACTATGGCTGATTATGCCTCTACCCTTGCTTCTCTGCGCATGGTGAGTGTCCTTTTCTTCCTCTCTATGTTTTTTTCGTTTGGGTTTCCAATGATCTGATTCTTCTGGTGAATTTGTCAAATTTCCAGCTTCATGTGTATTTGAGAACCTATGGACTTGAACAAATGGTCCAAGCTGCAAGCTCTGCTGTTGGTCTTCGAACGATCAAGCGCGTTGAGCAGACTCTGCAAGATCTCGGGGTTTGTTTCTGCTTCTTGTTCTGTTTTAGCTCTTCTTCTATTTATTTATATACCATTTGCTAATCTTTCCCTTGGACTGAGGAATAAGATTTAACTAATGCCTTAAAGGGCACTCTCACTCAAGCTAGGTTCTTATGAGTTTACTTCGATTAGAGCTGCCTTTTAGACTTTTTCCAAAATGGAGTTTTAGTGTGTATAGAGTTTTCTGTTTTACAGGTTAATTTAAAGCCAAAGGTTCCTACAAAAACTGTATGCGATGAGCATCTTGAATTACGGAAAGAAATTCTAACACTACTGAATCTTCAGAAACAGGTAAACTATATAATACAGGTTTCCATATATAAAGCCTATCTTGCATAAATTCACAACTTGTATCCTATTATGGCCTGGTTTTGATGTGTCACGTAATTTCAGCTACAGTATAAAGAATCAGAAGGTTCATCACACCGTGAAGGGACATATGGCGCAATGCCAGATACTCCAAAAGTCAGCATCATATCTTGAATCTCCAATTCTTACTGCAGTTTCATCTTTTCCTATGGATATATATCTCTAATCCTCTTTGTATTTATTGATCAGGATCGTGTTTTCGCATCTGAGCCATTCGGTTTTGGAGGTACATTTCTTTTACCTCCTTTGTTTCAGAACTTTATGTACTACTTCACCATATCTAACTTGCAAGGTGTGTGTTTGTGTTCACAGCTGAAAGACCAATCAAGAAGGAACCAAAGCGCAAGGTAATCCAGAACAGAGTCTGGTCTTTCTTTTCATATCAATTTGGAGTCTAAACCTCAATAACAATATTGTTTTGGTGAATCCGACAGGGTCCTGGAAGACAATCAGATACTCCTTCACCAGCTCATAAGCGCCCCAGAAAATTGAAAGCATCTGATCTCTAAATGCAATACTACTGATTCCAAATTTTCATGTCTATGTAATTTGCAATTTCTTATACAGAAGTAAATCCTCTTTTGGATTTGGGAACTTTTATGTTTTTTACTTTCCCTCTAATCCAAATACTCAAGTGTCTCCAAATCACATTCACATGAAAGGAAGAGATAGTTGATCTCGTCAAATTATGATTAATCTATTAAATTATATGGTACTTAGCCATAGTTGCACAGTCACATGCCGGCATGGACGGAGATCGATCCATCCGCCAACACATTGAAAAAGGGTAATGGGCCTCTGGGTCCATATAACTCTTTGGGTTTCTTTTTGTATCTCATCAACTAATAATTAATTTAGTTTGAGAAAAGCTCTCTCTATCTCTCTCTCTCTCTCGTCCCCCATCTTCACGCTCAAAGCTTTTTCGATCTCCCTTATTTCCTCTGGCAATCGTAAGTTTCTTCTTTAATAATTAAGTCTAAACATTTATTTGAATCTATTGAAAGTTCTGTGGCCTTAATCGAAGTTCTTTTTTTTTAGTGCATAAGCATTTTTGCCAATCTATACTTAAATTTTGGATATCTACCTGATTATGGTGGTAGCTTTAAAATCATGTGTCACTGTAGCTACATCACTAATTACCCTAAGAAAATTTATGTTTTGAAGTGCGAATCAAAATAGTACACAACATTTTATAGAATTTATTTATATATGCAAAAGTTTGATGGCATTTTGCCATTTTTAGCTTATTTATTACAATTGATATATTTTTATTTTAGTTCTATAACATTGTATATATTGGCTTCTATAATATTTTTATATAATACATATTTATCGAATAATAAGTTTTCCGATTATATATATAATAATGTATAACCAAGTAATCAAACGATCTTAGTAAAGGTTATTTGAGCTTTAGAAAATGTGAAAGGGCATTTCAATATTTGTTTATAACCTTTTAATTTCTTCAAGAGACGGACGAAGAAATAAATAGACCAATATTAATTTTATCTCTAGTATGATGTATATATCAAATAAATTTCCTCAGATTCTCTAACATTGTATATTTGTATTTTGAAGTGTTACTGTATAATCTGCGAGACAAAAGAAACAAAGCAAGAAAGATTCGTACGTACGCATATATTATTTTGCATGATATCAATCACATCTTCTAGATGAACTCTAACCACATGTTCTATGTTCTTCGAATCATAATATATAAGTTATGTTAAAGCACCAAGTCTTGTCTACCTTGACTATTCTAGTCATGTCTTTATGAATTATCGCTTTCTTGATTTGGATTCGCTTCTCCAAGTTAGACTCAATCTCAAGTTATGGGACCATCACAAGCCTATATATGGTGATGTTACAAACCTAGCTGCGGGTATAACCAACATTACAACCCTTCACTTGTCTCCTGATTCACTTGAGGTATGTTATGTATGGTCTCTCACTTCAACTCTACTGCTACCTAGCTAGCATGGTCTCTCACCTTTTATATTATAGGCGTTTCATTTCTGCTGTAAATCTATGCCCGTGTTCAAAAACCTCCTTAACTTATCTATTGAGAGCAACAAGAAGAAAGGTTGGCAAGTAATGCCACTTTTGCTTAACAGTTGTCCAAATCTACACACTTTAGTCTTTAAGGTAATTTGAGATTATCTTCACTCTTCTTCTTGTTTATACATTCTCAAGATTGGTGTTTTTTCAGGGTCTTGTGCACAGAGTCACAGATAAATGCGGAGATGCATGCGCTTGCACTCCTAATAACAAACACAACAAGAAGATGAAGAAGAAGAGTAAGGTAATATCTTGTTTATGGACATGTCAAGTGAAAGTGCTAGAGATTGTAGAGTATGGAGGTTCTTTTCAAGAGCTGAAACAAATGAGACATTTCTTGGGAAACTTGGAATCTCTTGAAACCGTGAGAGTTGGTGGTATTGATGCGGACAACACCATCTTCTTGCGGGCTAATTTGTTATCTCTCCCCATAGTTTCATCATATTGCAACAACATCCACTTCATCTGATTCTTTTCTTTCTCTTGGTTTCTCAATATCTACTGTGCCTTGTTGTTTCCTTTATTTATTTAGAAGCTCAAAGATATGGGGATATGTTTGAGAATAAGAGTGTAATGATGTTTCATTTTAAGACAATTTTGTTGTATCAAAATAGCAATGCTTTATACAATTTTCCGTTATCAACTCTTCCTCTTTCTTTGTTATCAATTTCCGTACGGAGTTGCTAGCCTCTCTGTCTCTCGTTCAATTGGCGAAAAATGTTAGCCATGAAAATATCACCAGCAAGCTGACACGGTCGATCCTCCACATCTTGAAACTCTTGGTCAAGATCTTCTGCACAAGGCTGTATCTCTGAAGCATCTTTCTTCTTCTGTTTTAAGACTGCTTTTTGGCTCCGCAGCTCAAGAATCTTGCACCCGACAACTTTCATATCTTGTTCAAGTTTTTTTCCTTTTGCAAACTTCTTTTTTTATCAATACCAACCGCTAACCACTCACGGTGATCATTATCTGTAGAGTGGGCTGAAGTGAGGGCGCTGTGGTATAATATTGAAACCCCCTTCGCTTTAGAATTCTTCCAGTACAGCTACATGTTTTAGAAGGCATATTTTTATAAATTTTGGTATACTAATTTTTAAAAAAATATTTATATGTAAATATAATTTATAATTATTTTATCAATAATAATATTTGTAAGAATTTTATCCTTATTTATAGAACTTTTACTAATAAATTTGTTGAAGATGTGTAATGTCAAATAATTATTATTTTTAAAACGTAAATTTTTGGTATTAAAATTTATTTTACTAAATTTGTTATTCACTGCAGTCAAATATTTCTGATAACAATTGCTAATATTTCTATGTAGTTAATTTGAGAAAAAAATATGTTTACCAATCATGAAAAATTAAATTAGTTTCTAAAATTTCAATGTGATTTATATTATATATACTAGGTAAAGAATCCGTGCGATATCGTACGGCAAATAAATAATTAAATTATATAAATAATTATATTTAATCCGGTTGTATTTTTCCCAAAACAAATATTACATACAATTGCATCTTCATTTTTTTAAGTTTATTCTTTCAATTTTCACATAATATATAGCGCCAGTTACTTCTTAAATAAATTTTAATTATTTTTGCATGATATTTAAATACTTTTTCTTATTTAAGAAATTGTATTAGAATTTTTAGTTCATACTTTTATAAACAATTACTATTTCTATGTTGGTAAAATATTATTATTTTAATATATTTATTTACTTGCTTTATTTTTTTAGAAAGAATATTAAAGAGATAGGATATATCTTAATAAATATATGTTGAAATAAGCTTTCACATTTATAACATTACCTTGAATTTCTGGGAAGGTTCTTATAAAACAAAATATTTACTATATTAAACTAGCACAATAATTAAATAAAATCAACTAAATTCTTATATTATGAATTTACCTTTTAAAAGACATGTTGATTTCTGTTGGATTAGTAAATAGTATTTTGATAAAAAAAATATTTTTTAAAAAACTTACACTAAAACTTCTAGAAGTCTATCGGTTTTTAATAAAAAATTTAAGACTTATACTAAAATACAAAAATAATAAATAGAGCTCTCTATGTTTATATGTGTTTTTTCAAAAATATTTGAAAATCATTTAACAAAGAATCTCTACATTTTCTAGTCTTTTTTAACGCTGATTTATTATGACATTACATTTATACATAGACGATTCGACAACCGACAATACTACATGCCTTATGAAGATCTACGCCTAACTGCATCATCTGAGCCTTCCTATGAAGATCCATTCCTGACCAGATTTGCTTGCACCACGTTGAAACTTCCTTGTAAATCTTTTCTTTTGTAGTCTGTATTAATAAATCGCTCTTCTCCGGGACTTGAAACCTGGTTTTCCTGTAATCGGCAAGAAATTGCATAGTCTGGGGTTTGAACTCTAGACCTGGGTGTAGAAGCCTTTAAACCTTAACCAATAGGCTACAGTGCTTCCACAAACTATTACTATTTCTATGTTGGTAAAATATTATTATTTTAATATATTTATTTACTTGCTTTATTTTTTTAGAAAGAATATTAAAGAGATAGGATATATCTTAATAAATATATGTTGAAATAAGCTTTCACATTTATAACATTACCTTGAATTTCTGGGAAGGTTCTTATAAAACAAAATATTTACTATATTAAACTAGCACAATAATTAAATAAAATCAACTAAATTCTTATATTATGAATTTACCTTTTAAAAGACATGTTGATTTCTGTTGGATTAGTAAATAGTATTTTGATAAAAAAAATATTTTTTAAAAAACTTACACTAAAACTTCTAGAAGTCTATCGGTTTTTAATAAAAAATTTAAGACTTATACTAAAATACAAAAATAATAAATAGAGCTCTCTATGTTTATATGTGTTTTTTCAAAAATATTTGAAAATCATTTAACAAAGAATCTCTACATTTTCTAGTCTTTTTTAACGCTGATTTATTATGACATTACATTTATGAGAAAGATTACATAGACAATCGACAACCGACAATACTACATGCCTTATGAAGATCTACGCCTAACTGCATCATCTGA
>NW_013617546.1:0-17179 GCF_000695525.1 Brassica oleracea var. oleracea | reverse complement strand
AACAATAAACATCTTTTGATCAAATAACTACAACACGAGTGACTCTACTAATCCAACTTATATTTAAAATCATATATTTGATTACAATTAAAATATATAATTTATTTATTTTATAAAAATATATAATAATATAATAAAAATTTATTTATTTTATAAATTTAAATTATAGGATGACTTAAAACATATTAACAAATGAAAAATAAAATATTAACTCACTGTTACAATTTAGTTTTTTTGAAAAATTTATATATATGCATGAGATTTTAGAATATTATTATTATATTAACTAAATTTGGAAAAAACACTTTAGTTTATTTTTTATTTCATTTTAACCACAATATATTTCAAGTTATATATAATCTTACGAAAATATTTTTACATATCTAAGATAACAACCAACCTAAATGCAAATAAGAAAATTAATCAAAAAACAATATATTTAGAATAAAAAATATTATAGTTGAATTCAAAAAAATAGATGAAATCCAATATGTCCAAATGATAACTAAATCGATTGTAAAAACAACAAAACTGATTAGATATAATATATCTAAAATCATATGTATATTTAAAATTAATATAATATTATTAATATAAATTATACATACAAATTATAAATTAATTTAAAACTAAAAGTAAATATCAATCAATTATTATAGTATATTTAATTTATAAATATTTATGTCCGTGCATGAGCACGGAAAAATCATCTAGTTAGTACATAAATGCTAATAGAAACATTTTTCATGGTTTTGGATTTGATGTATTTTTAATTTATATAGAAGGATATTTATTTTATACCCTTTTTAGTTATAACACTTCTAATATTAGATTAACTAAATGAGAAATCATAAAAGATAAATAATATTGGACTATAATATTGTAAATAGTAATGGTGATTAAAATTAAAAGGGCATATATATTTAAGTTATATAAAACGTATTGTATATGTTAATCGTGGCATTGAAGATACGTCGAAAATAAGCCTTTGGTCAAAAAAAAAAGATAAGTAGAAAATTTAAGAAACAATATATTTTTTTGAATAGATTTTATTGAATATAATTTTAGGTATATTGACTTAATGGCAAACTAACTGAAGATATTTCTAGCTTATACTCGTGGATATGCTCTACGTATAGATTGCTTAAAATGGTAAAAGATATTTGGGAATATATGTTTTTTTTTTGTCATCAACTTTACAGACTCATATTGACTCTGTGAATCAAACTGAGAGATCTTGATCCATGTGAACTACAAAAGACGTTTCCTTCCTAGCACTGCGGGCTAAGCTATCCGCCTTCTTGTTCTGCGTTCTTGGTACATAGATAATCTCTGCTCTGGAATAACTCTCCTTCAGGCTTTTTATATCCTCCAAATAACTTGCAAATACTGGTCATTCTTCTGGTGCTGGAACCATCTTCACCAATTGAGAACAATCCGTTGCAAACGTAACCTGAAATTGTCGTAAATTTTTCATACATTCCATTGCCTATAACAAAGCTTCCATTTTTGCATGAAGAGGAGATATTTGGGAATATATGATAAACTAATTTATGGTAAATTTGAAAATTTTTATTTAACTTTAAGAATTTTGTTTTCCAAAACTGGTTATACTTACGATATTACTGGCTGAGCATATCTCGACTTTTAAATGTAGGACAAAATATGTTTTAATTAACTGAATAATATTCCAGTATTTTGTAAATAATATATCTTTGAAAAGATTTTCTTTGAACAGTAATTTTTTGTGTATCTACCTAGTGGCATTAATTATCTTGATTAATGGTTTATACTTGAAGATATATGTTCTACAATATCGGGTATAACCGTATAAAAGAAAGTATTGTTTTAAATAGTTAAAATAATTGGGTACACATTAATTAACATATTTTCTTAAGATGCAACTAATTTTTATTATTTTAAACAAATTAGTTTTTCAAATATGGTTATAATCACGATATTCTTGGCATAATTTTTTTTCTTGTAATTGTATGACAAAAAATGTTTTAGTTAAACGAATAAACACATATTTAGTGAACAATTTCTAATAGATAGTCCAAAATGAAATATCACACATGAAAGAAGGTTGTGACTTCTGTTTTAATATATAAGATTAACAATTGCAATAATTAATACCAAAGATTGCTTTGATTCTTCACTAAATATATATATTCACCTACGGTTACAATAATATCTTTAAACATTTTGACAACTTATTTTAACAAAAGTATTTTTTAAGATGAAAATACACATTTTATATATATTTAATAACTTCTTTTAGACTAATGCAATTCTTAAAATGAAAAGACATGTAGTTATGATGAAAAGTCAACCTTTGATATTTTTTGGAGAAAATATACATCTTTTAAGATATTTACAACTTTTTGTTAACAAATTTAATTTTTAAGATGAAAAGACACATCTTTATACATTTTAACAACTTCTTTTAAATCAATACAATTCTTAAAATGAAAAGATAAATTTTTAAGATGAAAATATATATACATACATATATATATTATGACCATTTTTAAATAAATTTTATTTTTAAGATTAAAAGACACTTTTTACATTAATTTAGAGAAATATACATCTTTATCCATTTTGACAACTTTTTTTTAATAAATGCAATTTTTATGATGAAAAGATACATTTTTATATATTTTAACATTTTTTTTTTAAAACCAGTGCAACCCTTAGATGAAAAGACACATTATTAAGATGAAAAATATATATTTATACATTTTGACAAATTCTTTGAAAACAATGCAACTCTTAAATGAAAAGACACATTTTATAGTGAAAACACAACCTCTGACATGAAAAGACACAATTCTTACGATGAGAAGATACAACTCTTAAACTAATAAATACGCGTATTAAGATATTATAACTATTTATTAAAATATTTAATATTTCTAATAGTTGCTTATTGAAAAATGTAGACATACACTTATTTGAATATTTTTAACTACTTTTAAAACTTTTTCAATATATAGTTGCTTGTTAGGAAAACAAAATTAATCTCATTCTTTTTATGAAAAAATACAACTCTTAGAATGAAGGGGAATAGTTCTTAAAAGTAGTAACTGTAAAAATACAGTTATTAAGATATTATAACAATTTTAAAATTGTCACATTCACTATATATACGATGACATTTACTAATCCACATGCATTTTAAACTGTAAAATTCCACAGGTTACTCATGCACATGCATTTTAATATATGAATGCTTACTTTCATAACTTTTCGTTGGTTATTTGATCAAATCGAGACGATTATTATTAAAAAAAAAAATTTCAAATCAAGAACCAAAACCTTAATCGATTGTGAACTCAATCGATTAAACCTCTAATCGAGACGATAACAACAAACAACCGAAGCGAAAATGAAAAAAAAAACAAACCAAGACGAAAACCCTAAATCGAAAAAAATCCCCAATCCGATTTCAAACCCTAGATTTTATAAAACACCTCAATCGAACCCTAAAACGTGATGAAATCAACATGCATAAACTCGAGAAGGAAAAAAAAAAGATTAAGATAGGATTTTACCTTCACAAGTCGGGATCGCAAATCGCCTCTCTGTCGCTTCTCTTTCTCCTCTGCCTTTTTTTTCGGGTTCGAGATAAAATAAGGTTGGGTCGCGTGTTTTTTCTCTCCCCTAACAAGAGACGACACAAAAACGGACCAATCATGATGTGCCAACACGATAAGGACTTCGGTATTTTAATCCTTAATTAAGGATCATCCTTAACTTTTCCCTCTTCTTTTAATATTTCTTTAATCAAAAAGCAGTAAGGATTTTTCCTAAGGATTGCCTCATTTATACCGTTGTACATGCTCTAACGGACATAAAATTTCCTCGCTCTGAGTGGTTTATGTCATCAAAACTATCGTATTTAGCTAGCGTCTTTACTCGAATCGTTTCATCCTCAAACACCACAACCCTTAAATCACACCTCTTTGATCTATATATATATGTGGTATTTAGCATCTATTCCCAAATTGTTTCATCCTCAAACAACACAACCCTTAAATCATACCTCTCCAATCAATATATGTATATCTATGTATATCACAACCGAGCAGACGTTGTGTGCAGTGAGGGTACGGTCAGGAATTTATGGACACGTTTCGGGACGAGCGAGTTTACAATTTGAAGCCAGCGGATGTAGAATTTTTTATGTTTCTCTATACCGAAAATTTGTTGAAGAACAGAAGAAAACAACATCAGTTAAGAATTGGTGGTACTATAGGTAGCTGGGGCTCGTAATCTCACGACATGCTCTTAAAATCCTACTCACCAATCTCCACTAACTTCCATTAATTTTGATATTTTATTCTTTATGACAGTGATCCAAATGCTACCACATTGTCTGATCGGATTCTTAACATTATAAGGCCATCAGCATTGAGAGTTCTAATGGGGTTCATGGGCTCGGGTTCATAGGTCTGGAAGCCTTAAATAAATCAAAAATTGGGTTTATTTCCGCGACCCGCCTCTTAGCAATGACCCCGTATGAGCCCGGTTCATGCCAGGTGTCACCCACCCATTGGAGACGCGTTCGCGAGTTCACGAGGAGGAAAGCGGAGAGAAAGCATTTTCTCTCATTTCTTAAAAAAGCTAGGGTTTCTCTCCGAAAGGCGATTTTGGTGCGACGCAGACCGTTCTTCACTTTTCTCTATCTAATCGACGACAGAGTGTCTCCTCTACGAGCCCAGGTGAGTATCGAGTGGATTCACGGTTAAATCAAGCGTTTTTGTTGTCGAAATCGAAGTGGGTGAGTCGAAATAGATTTTGTGGTTTCGAGTTTGGGTTCGATATCGGAAAAGGGGGTTTCGATTGATGGTTGTAAAACCTCATGCGGGGTTCGATTTATCGATTTTTAGGGTTTGTTTATTTGGGATCTGAAATCGACTTGGGGGTTTGGAGTTATGGTTTTAAATCTGCATGTGGTTTCGATTTATGGTTCGTTTCATCATAATTTTTCGTGATTATATCGTAATCTGCTTTATCTTTGTTGTTTAGATGGATCCCGGGGAAGATAGAAGAAATACAAAGAGGAAAGAGGAGTACTACAACAGGTTGGGAAACGTGGACAACACAAGAAGACATTGTTCTGATCAGTGCTTGGTTGAACACCAGCAAGGATCCGATAGTTAGTAACCAGCAGAAGTTAGGGTCGTTTTGGAATAGAATAGCAGAGTACTTCAATTCAAGCCCTCAGCTGAGTGGCTTCGCTCCTAGAGAGTGGAGTCAGTGTAAGCAGAGGTGGAGAAGAGTTAATGAGCAGGTCTGTAAGTTTGTGGGAAGTTATGAGGCCGAATTGAAGGAACAAGCTAGTGGTCAAAATGAGAACGATGTCATGAAGTCTGCCCATGACATCTTCTTTAACGACTACCAGCTCAAGTTCACACTCGAGCATGCGTGGAGGGAACTGAGGTTTGATCAAAAATGGAGATCAAACTCTGTTTCCAGAGATGGTCCAAAGGAGAAAAGAAAGGAAGCTGCGGAAACAGAGCCTGAGTTGGAAGAGGTTAGGCCTCCTGGTATTAAGGCTTCCAAAGCTGCGAAACGAAAGAAGCACGGGAATGAAGCAGCTCTTGATCAGATAGAGAGCATACTAGCTAAGAAAACTATCATATCAAACCGGAAAATCCTTGATCGTCTCTTAGGCAAAAATGCAGATACACTTTCTGATCAAGAAAAGACACTCAAGAATAAACTGATATCTGAAATGCTTTGAGTTGGTCAGTCGGTTATTTTTTGTGGTTTACAATGTGTTGTGTAGAGTATTGTCTAGAGTGATATGTGATTTCTTGAGTGTTGTCTAGACTTTTTGTTTAAGTTTATTGATTCGGTTCTGTTTTGTGTTGCAGGTCACGGGTTGCAGGAGGTGGAGGTGGATACTTGACTTGTGGAGGTGGATGCTTGTACTTGTGTTGCAGGTCACGGGTTCACGCTTTCTCTGTTTCTTTTATGTACCTGTCTTTTAGCTTTATGTACCTGTCTTTTAGCTCTATGTATGTCGGTTTCAATCACGGGAAAGTGTAGAATGTTGGATCTACCCCTGATAACTTCATTCACGGGTGTAAACATTGTCTCCCTATATATATTATGTTTGTCACTTCTCTTTGGCTATCATTTATAAAATCTCCAATGCAACTTCTCTTTCTTTCTCACTTGACTTTGTGAAACACAAAGTATTTGTGTATCTACCCACTCCTTTCCTCATCATCCTCTACAACAACTCTCTCTCCTTGTATTCAGGTTTGTATCTCCTTGTATTCAGGTTTGTATGACACATTTTAATTAAGGTTTGTATGAAACAAAAGATATAATCACATAATATCCAATGCAACTTCTCTTTTTTTTGTATGAAAAAATGATATATTCACATAATATATTTCTAATGAACCGTTGCATTTTTTATATATGAAAGACCGGACATTTTGTTGTCTTAAAATACAATTTAAAGAAATATGTGAAACAAACAACATTTTGTTTAATTAATATGATAATAATTTTTTTTTTTTTGAATATGTACAAAGGATGTCTTCCTCATCAAGTGATGAAGTAGATGAAGCTTTAGATGAAATTGTCGACGAAGTAGTCGATAATTAAATCGACTCAGTGGTTAATGCTCAAACCAACAAGCCGAAGCGACGAAGTTATATCGAAAGAGAGCGGGAAGTAGGACACAAACAACTATGGAAGGATTATTTCGCAGAAAATCCAACATACCAGCCGGAAATGTTTAGGCGCCGTTTTCGAATGAACAAAACATTGTTCCTTCGCATAGTCCAAAGCCTAAGTACTGAACTGCCATACTTTCAGCAAAGAAGAAATGCTCATGGAAGGTTGGGGCTATCTGCACTTCAAAAGTGTACGGCAGCAATACGTATGCTGGCATACGGACAATCGGGAGATATGTATGACGAATATCTCCGACTAGGTGAAAGTACTTCACGTTTATGTTTGGATAATTTCACTAATGGGATTATACAATTGTTTGGAGCTGAGTATTTAAGAAGACCTACACTGGCGGATCTTCAACGATTACTCGATGTTGGAGAGGTACGGGGGTTTCCAGGGATGATAGGCAGCATCGATTGTATGCATTGGGAGTGGAAAAACTGTCCAACGGCTTGGAGAGGGCAGTTTACACGTGGTTCAGGAAAGCCGACAATTGTCTTAGAAGCTATGGCATCACAGAATCTTTGGATATGGCACGCATTTTTCGGTTTACCAGGTACTCTCAACGATATCAATGTTCTTGATCGGTCACCAGTTTTTGATGACATTTTACAAGGTCGAGCACCTAAAGTTAATTTCAAGGTCAACAACCACACCTATCATATGGCATACTACCTTACTGACGGAATTTACCCGCATTGGGCTACATTTATCCAATCCATCTCACTTCCTCAAGGTCCTAAAGCAGTGTGGTTTGCTGAACGCCAAGAAGCCACCAGAAAAGATGTCGAACATGCTTTTGGAGTATTGCAATCGAGATTTGCAATAGTTAAAAACCCAGCTTTACAATGGGACAAGGAAAAAATAGGAAGGATTATGAGATGTTGTGTTATATTGCACAATATGATATTCGAGAACGAAAGAGACGGATACAATCAAATTGATACATCAGAGTTCGAGTCGGGAGAGTCAAGCAGAAGTTCCCAGGTGCGAAGAAGAGAAAGTTTGAATGTCCATAATATGTCTGGCATTCGCACTGAAGTTCGAAATTCAGATAAACATGATCGTTTGAAAGCTGATATCATCGAAAATATCTGGCAAATGTTTGGTAATGTAGATGATTGATCGTTGTATGTTCATGAATTCTCAATGTATTGAATAAATTTCTTTTATAAATATATTGATTAATGTAATCAATTCTTAATGTATTGAATATTTTAAAACTTATTATATTTTATTCATTTATTTTCAATATAGTGAAAAGATTTAAAAAAAATATATTATTTTATTTCTATGAACCCCTTCTGCAGGTTCACCAATGCAGGAACACAATCGATAGAAGTTCACAACTATTTATGGTCCCACCAAAAAATAATAAAAAAACCTTATGAACCCCAAAAGGGGTTCACCAATGCGGATGCCCTAAGTACACATATTGGGTGTCGGTCTTCATTTTTTTTCATCCACAAGAACCTTTGATATAAAACCCAACTCATAAAAAACTCAAGCAAAGATCCAAATTAAAGGTGGATGTTCCATATCAGCTCCATACGATGAGTATGTAGAAAACACGTTTGTATTGACCTTCTCTCTTATGTATTCATTGTGGCTCGCAGCAGTAATTTTTCTCCGGCTCTTTCCACGTTCGACAACGGGAAGAGTTGCAACGTCTCTATCACCTTCTCCTCTTTTTCACAGACTTCAGAAGTTTCTAATAGAAAAAAAATCACGTTTAGCATATACAGATCGTTATTATCCTTTACGTGGGTTATGTCGATGAGGAAGAGAAAGGTTTGTGTCTTGACGATGATCAAAGTCGACGGTGGAGATTTTACAGGCGCTTTTGTCTTTCCCTAGCTTTGTGGTTTTGGAACCAATAGAACACGTTCATGCTCTCGATCTTACCGTAAAACTCATCTCGATCCAATAGAGATCTTCTGAATCTGATTATGGACACCAAACTGAGTAATTGTAGGGAAATAGATTGGACAATGACATAATCGAATTTTTCTTTTTAGAAAAGAAGAGAGACAGTAAACTCACAAAAACTCATACGAGACGGTATTTGTAAAGAAATAGATTAGAAATACAGAAACTCAACGGAGACAGAATACGAGGGTGACATAATCTTAAAACGAGAGAGGGTGGAGAAAACAAGTTCGTTGGGAAAAAATGGCAAAGAAACAGAGACAAGAAGCGAAGGAGATAATGGGAAAAAACCTCAAATAAATCTATTAACCTATACAATCGTTTCGATTTATAACAGTTTGAAAAGATTCGACTCTTAAAAGCCGAGTGTGCCTACGAGGGGTTGTGACTTGGTGAAATTACAACGTCGATTGATAAAGTAAACTGATGAC
Source organism: Brassica oleracea var. oleracea (assembly GCF_000695525.1). Lineage (NCBI taxonomy): Eukaryota > Viridiplantae > Streptophyta > Magnoliopsida > Brassicales > Brassicaceae > Brassica > Brassica oleracea. Next base: position 8,117 of record NW_013617546.1, on the reverse strand, counting down.
GTCGTACCCTCATCTTAAACTAAATTGTAACCATTCGATTATATTTTCTGGACAAATTACACCGCAGGACAAAAACAATTTCAAGTACATGCTTGATCCTCTTAAAACAAAATATGATTAGTTTTAATCACGTAAATGTAACAAACGTTTCACTTTTACTGGTTTATGAAGTTCATGAAGTTCAAAAAACCATGCATGTGCTATGTTACATAACTGAGTTTATGAACATTACAATTTTTTTTTTTTGAACTCATTTTTCGTATTAAAAGCATAAGGGAAAGAAAAGATTACAAGCTCTTTGACTTTAGTTTGTTCTACAGCCCAGTAATGACCCACATCAGTTATCATAACTTAGCCCTAAAGCCCAAGCAATACATTGGAAATAACGGAGTAGAACCGAAGCGTCTGGATAGGTGATCATCGGTGAGGCGATGGAGAAGAGAGGAAGGAGCCATCAGCTTAACCATTGCTGCATCATTGAGGACGAGGTAGTCTGGTTTACAGTACGTAGGGATAGGATCATGTCTCTCATTTGTCTGTCAATCTTGTGGATTAGTACATCTGAAGAGGAGAAGATGTTTCCGTGTAGTCTGTTATTTGTTTCTGACCAAGACTAATACAAGCACGCTTGCAAGCATAATAAGGAGAGCATACTGTGTGGTGATCGTCTGTTAACCGCCTGCAGCTGCAGCAAGACCCGGCTCCAAGCTCGTTCACCTTGGATCCCACAGCAACAATATGGATCATGAAGGCATACTTAACAAATACCGTACATTTAAGCAACCATAATCCTTTTATTTACTTTAATTAATTTACAATGAATTAAACTAACTTTTGTGATTTATATAGTGAAATTTTTCTAAAACCATAATCTAGTTTTATTTTTATTCAATCTTAATACTTTATTAGAGAATAAGAAAGAAACTAACTTAAGTGATTTTTTATGGAGAAAATCACAAATCTATCCTCCATGATTACTTTCTAGTGTCTGTTGATTTGCATTATTGTTGTTACCAACACTAAAAACTTACACACAACCATCATCACCCATGTATATATATAGATGTCCATTGTATCCTTTTGATCACACCTTTTCATTTGTGTCTTTTTAAAAACAACTTTTCATTTGTGTCCTTATAATTGCGCATTTTCATTTGCATCTTTTCACTTAATGAACATGAAAATGAGATATTTATGGAAATTGACTATTTATATTTTGAAAATAAAAAACATATTTTAGACAAAAGATAACTTTTTAAAAAATTATAAAAAAATATGATAAAAGATACATTTTTATACCTTTTACAATCTTTTAAAAAACTATATAAATTTTATATGAAAAGACATATTTTTATGAAAAAACACCTTTTTATACATTTTAATAATTTATTTAAAAAATGCAATATTTAAGTTGAAAAGACACAACTTTTGGAATTAATTAGGATTGCTATTATTAGTAGATATAATTAGATGAAATATAAAAATATGTTGTTGTTGATAGTACCATAAATCAGTTTTTAATTTTAACCGTACTCGGTTTGGCTGAATCTGTTTATGATTTTGGTTTAGTTTTTTATTATTATTATTATTTCTTTCTTTGCATAATATTGGACTCACTTAGCTGCTTTAGCCTCTGTAACGAAGTTAAACGGCATCGTTTCACTAAACAGGCTTTTGCAGGTTACCTTAGCCCATATTGACAGACGGAGCCCAATGCCAATTAAAACCTTTGGTATAAAAATACTAAACAGAATTGATCAGAATCTCTCTCCCACATCAGTCCCAATCGCTCGCGAATCTCTCTCCCACATAACAGAATCGCTCGCGAATCTCTCTCCCACATCAGTCCCAATCGCTCGCGGATCTCTCTCCCACATCAATCCCAATCTCTCTCGCTCGCTCGCGAATCTCTCTCACCATCCGAACGGATATGGCGGTAATCTCTCTCGCGATCTCAGGAAGAAGTTTCCATAGATTAGGGATTTTACATCTCAGATTGTGATAGATGATCTCGGAAACCTCTCGAAAGATTAAGTGATCGATTTGATTTCACTGATATGGCGGTAATCTCTCTCGCGATCTCAGGAAGAAGTTTCCATAGATTAGGGATTTTACATCTCAGATTGTGATAGATGATCTCGGAAACCTCTCGAAAGATTAAGTGATCGATTTGATTTCACTGATATGGCGGTAATCTCTCTCGCGATCTCAGGAAGAAGTTTCCATAGATTAGGGATTTTACATCTCAGATTGTGATAGATGATCTCGGAAACCTCTCGAAAGATTAAGTGATCGATTTGATTTCACTGATATGGCGGTAATCTCTCTCGCGATCTCAGGAAGAAGTTTCCATAGATTAGGGATTTTACATCCCAGATTGCGATAGATAATCTCGGAAACCTCGCGAAAGATTAAGTGATCGATTTGCTTTCTTTCATATTGGTATGTTCACATTCATCGGTTTCAATATATGCGAATCTTTACAGAGTTTCTCGTTTTCTTTATGTTTATCTATATTCACGTTTCTCTTCCATTACAATCGGTTTCGGTGAATCTTTAGAGAGTTTCCAGGGATTTGATTTGATGTTTTGCAAGATTATACTAGGGATTATGGTTTAAGGAGTTTTGTTTTTCATATTTTCAGGCCTACAGATCATCGCTAGAAGATCAAGATCACTTCTGTGCAATGTTGGGATGTTACCTGGCTAGGGCACCAGGTGACTTCCACTGCTGTCCAGGTCATTTACAGCTAGCTACTCAACTATCTGATCGTCCTTTCAGACTCTATGGAGAGTTTTCTGCTAACTCAGAGAGAGATGCCTGGTGCGCTTCACTTCTGGTCTTTGAGAGCAACCATATTCCAACAGGAGTACCACATCTTGATCACAATGACCATTTATTCGATAAACTTCCTTGGAATGCGGGAGACACGTTCGAGGTCCCAAACCATCATGATCGCTGCGCTTTCTTGTTCTTTAAGGAAAAGCCTCTATCTTACGGAGCGATTTACAAGGATGGACCCGAAGAAATAAAATGGAAAGGCAACGGGAATAAGCAGGTTATAGAACACAAAGGAGCTGATCTTATAATCGAGGGTGTATCTCTCCGCTTCAGCGGTGTCATACCAGTGAAGATAAAGAGCATCCAACAGGGGTGGTGGATGCTTACACACTTCCTTTACCAAGACCATTCACTATATTGTATGTCTTATGAAAGAAAGAGTCCTCGTGATACTGAAGATAAAGATAGAGGGAGTGACGAAGAAGAAGAAGCTGATGGCAAGGATGATGATGACAAGACAAATGCAAAGGAAGCAGAGAAGGATCCATGGATCTCCAATCCAAAGGGGGCAAGAACAAGGATAACCCGGCCTAGAAATATGAGTTCCTTTGGGGTATGTTTCTTAACGACTGTTTCGTTTTTTAAAACTCCTCTAACATTTCCTTCCTTGTGTTTCAGGGTTTTGGTCGTAAGTTTAATTCCAATCCTCCAAATCTACTTGCTTCCGGGACTGATGATGGAATCTCTTTTCTATCGTGGAGTAGAAAAGTTCAACAAGTATCTTCATCTACCTTATACGATGGGACTACTGGTGAGAATCAGAATTTTCTCTCCCTCTATCAACTCAGTTGGATTAGAATCTGTCAACTCTTAAGTTTGTTGTCATGTTCTCTTCATTCTTCCTAGTGATAATGTCTTCGTGAACGTAGCGGTGATATTTTTGATTTGGCAGGTGCGATTGCAATAGAGCGTAAATCTTCTGGGGCTGATGATGGTGAAATTAGCGTCTGGGGTTTACCTAAGTCTTCAGAGCCTTCTCATTTCCGACTTCTGAAGGTATACCATCACTTCTTACAACTCTAGACTCTTGTTCAATCTTATAAGTTTGAATCCTGAAGCATCCTAATCTTTATGAGGGACTTATGCAGGGTATTGGTTCTGCTACGCAAGATGAAAACCCTTGGAATAGAAAAGTTCAACAAGTATCATCATCTACCTCATACGATGTGGCTACTGGTGAGAATCAGAGCTTTCTCTCCCTCTATCAACTCTGCTTCTGCTTATAAATGTTTATTCTTCCTAGTGTTAATGTCTTTGGTGAATGGTGATATTTTTGATTTGGCAGGTGTGTTTGCAATGGAGTGTAAATCTTCTGGGGCTGATGATGGTGAAATTAGCGTCTGGGGTTTACCTAAGTCTTCAGAGCCTTCTCATTTCCGACTTCTGAAGGTATACCATCACTTCTTACAACTCTAGACTCTTGTTCAATCTTATAAGTTTGAATCCTGAAGCATCCTAATCTTTATGAGGGACTTATGCAGGGTATTGGTTCTGCTACGCAAGATGAAAACCCTTGGAATAGAAAAGTTCAACAAGTATCATCATCTACCTCATACGATGTGGCTACTGGTGAGAATCAGAGCTTTCTCTCCCTCTATCAACTCTGCTTCTGCTTATAAATGTTTATTCTTCCTAGTGTTAAATTGTTAATGTCTTTGGTGAATGGTGATATTTTTTTTATTTGGCAGGTGTGTTTGCAATGGAGTGGTGTCCAAGTAGCAGCTCGTATCTTCCTACCTGTGCTAAAGACAAACAAACTATTTTCTGGTACACAAATACATCAGTGGTAAGGAGAATGAACGGATTAAAAATTTGGTATTTTGCCTTAAGTATTTGAAATAATGAACCTGTGAAAACTGATTATCCTTTTCATAGTTAATGAGAATTCGGGCTTTGGATTTGTTGTTCTTACTGGAAATCAAAAGTTCCAGGGCTTTAAATGTTATGCGTTTAGTATATTTTAGAAAAACCTTATTGGCAAGAGTTGTTGGACTCCCTTTTCAACACCCAGAATAAGTTACAAATCGTGTGTTCAACACTTTTGGTGCAGGGTTTCTATGGCGTTGAAGAGAATCATTTTCGTACTGGTAATGTCATTTATCCATTGTGATCTGTGTGCTGTTGGTTAATATTTGAAACAACATCTTTAACTTATTCTATCCTCTTTTACGCAGCTCCTCTAAGAGCACCAAAATGGTATAAGCACTCTGTTGGATTTGGAGGAAAGCTTGGTGCATCTGCAAAGGGTGCTTCGACCATTCAATCTGAGGTAAGTACTTAGCGATGGTATTACTTTCTGTTTCACCCCTTTTTTTGCTTCAACTCTTTTCTAAATAAACGTCATGTTCAGGTTTCTCTGCAGAGCCTGGTCACAGAACAAAGTTTGTTGAAGCAAACATCTGAATTTGAAGAGGAAGAAAGTTCTGGCTCAGCACCTGATGATGCCATCCAGCGTGCTTTGGTTGTTGGAGATCAGAAGGAAGTAGTGGTGGATCAGTCATCTGCAAATAAGATGGCCGATGTTTTGGTTGGTGGCAGAGCAGTACCGGTGAGAAACATTTGAAGACGAGCAGAGCAGCTTAAATGAAGATCCCACAAGTCTTCTCTCTACAAGGTCACATCTTCTATACTGTAAGTAATATCAGACAGGATTTGATGTAGTTGGTTGTTTTTTGGACAAAAATGATCACTCTTCTCTTCAATACTGAACATTTCATCATCATACTCTAGAACTAGAAAAAAAGGATGACAGATTGTGACTTGAGTTGGGAAATAAATTTACTTTGTTATTGCATAAACACCTAAAAAACCATAATCTAAATCATAATCTAAAATCTCAAAAACTAAAAAACCATTATCTAAAATCTCATGTATAAAGTTGTTATTGTATAAAGTTTAGTTGAAAACAGGATGAAAACTAAACGACATAATCTAAAATCTCATTTATAAAATAAAAACCATAATCTAAAATCTCATAAACTAAAACCATAAACTAAAATCTCATAATCTAAAACCATAATCTAAAATCATAATCTCTATAAAATTAAACCATAATCTAAAATCTAAAATAAAACCATAATCTAAAATCTAAAATAAAACCATAATCTAAAATCATAAAGTTGTTATTGTATAATCTAAAATCTCATTTATAAAATCATAATCTAAAATCAACAATGCTTAAATCTTGGCTACTTACTTGGATGATTTCATCAACGTTTTGAGTTAGATAAATCTTGGCTACTTACTTGAATGATTTCATCAACAATGCTTAAATCCAAATTGGCTGGGATGATACCAGCACCAATTCCTTGGATCAAATGTCGACCTACTAATATTATCATCAACAATGGTTCAAGAAATCGCTAGGCCGTAGGTAGTTACACGTTTTATATGGGGTTATCATCATTTATAAACCATAATCTAAAATCTCATAAACTAAAAACCATAATCTAAAATCTCATTTATAAAGTTGTTATTGTTTAAAGTTTAGTTGAAACCACCTAAAAAACCATAATATAAAATCTCAAAAGCTAAAAAATAAAACGCATTTTAAAAACCAGAAACTCATAGCCTATATTGCTAAGCAAATTTAATCTGGTTTTGCACCCTTAAATGAAACTAAAACCAGAATGAGAATCAACCAACCCAAAAATTGAACCGGCTTTGAACAAAGCAGCCAACCACCAGTTTAAGAAAGTCAAAAAAGTTGAATCTTGGACTTGTTTTATGCTAAACCAGGTTTGAATACACACTTCGCATATTGCAATTTTCTTCATACTCTGCTTGTCACTTATAAGACTGATTGGTATATGAATTTTCTGTACAGAAGAAAGAGGTATTCAAGTAAGGGAGCAACAAGAGAAGATATGGGATCTCAAGTTGGAACTGGAGCATGTTTGGAGAAGATAAGATCATACACGATAAATCACACATATATATATATATTTTACCTTCAAGGTCATGATGGTCTGTGCAATGCGTATGATATGTCTTAGTTTTTCTTTTACAGGACTGAACATAGGCTGAAGATGAATTTCTCGAAGGGGTTTAGACATTTCTTGGGAAAGTTGGAATGTCTTGAAACCGTGAGAGTTGGAATTGACGCAGACAACACCATCTTCTTGCGAGCTAATTTGTTAACTCTCCCCATAGTTTCATCAAATTGCGACAACATCCAGTTCATCTGATTCTTTTCTTTCTCTTGGTTTCTCAATATCTGATTTTTACCTGTGTCAAACCATATACTTGAAAGGGAAAAATAAATAAAAAAGTGTCATTGGTGAGGTTTGAACCATGGTTTAGGGGTGTCAAGAGGTACACTTCACCAATAGACTGGATTTACACATGTTTTATGATCGAAACATTATTTTGCTGTAATATAGTTTCGATCTTAGGATCGATGTTCTTTTCCGAATAGCGGATATAAAATTTCGCGTATGCGATTTTATTTTGCTTTTCAAACCAAATTAGGATATGTTCTTCATGTTCTTCGATTTTATTTTCCTGTTTGGTTTGAAATTTAATAGAATCCTGATCATCTTTTGATAGGTTTTATCTTTACTTTCCACTTCGTTTCAATTCTAATCCTGTTGATTTCTAAGCAGATACATTCTTCACCGTTCACTTCAAACCCTTTCACAGAGAATCAGTCTTCACAAGAAAGATTAGCTTTAATTGGCAAAGGTGAAGCATCTCTTCTTGAAAAAAGATTGAGTTTAATTGATTCTGAAGTCGATTATGAGATGGATTCAGAAGAGTCGGCGTTACTTTGACGGTCTGGCAAAGGGTCTTCTCTCGATCGAACTTTAGCTTTCTCCGGCGTAAATTACGGTGGATAAAAGGCCTCTCTGGTTTAAGCAATCAAGGTTAAGGTGGAAGGTATACCAAGAAGTACAAGGTTAAGTGGAGTTAAGGTCGTGGCAGAGTCAAGCTTACAGTGTAATCAAGCTTGTCGTGGATTATTGGAAGAAGCATCGTCGGTTAGCCTGCGTCTTCGCCGGAGGTGAGAAGAAGCTTGGTGTCCTCACTTTACTCAGATGAATGCCACGTAGCAAGCCTAATCTACATGAGTGACACGTTTATGTTCTGAATTGTAATATCTTTTCATAAGATATCAGTTGTGTAGTTTGACCAAGATCAATATTTGTAACTTAGCCTTTGTACTTTTTAGCCCATTAATCTTATAAAACTTGAGTCGACAAAAAAAAAAAAAAAAAGATCCGCCATTGCTGCCTTGTTGTTTCCTTTATTTATTTAGAAGCTCAAAGATATGGGGA
>NW_013617545.1:43047-43853 GCF_000695525.1 Brassica oleracea var. oleracea | reverse complement strand
TGAACTCCACTTGAACTGGTCTCCACTAGAACTGATCTCTCTTCACTAGAAAAGAACCTTTTCCAAGTGCTGACTCAAAATCGGCAGAGTAACTGTTCTCGAAAACTGCCTAAATCGCTCGAGAACTATCGAAACACGATCTTTCTTTCTTTGCTTTCTCTTTATGTTTTGAAGTAGGTTTGATGTGTTCTGGATGGTTTGAAATGATAGGGGGTCGTGGCCTATTTATAGGAATTAGCAACCAATCAGGAACAAGCCGTGTATCAAAATCGGCAGAGTAACTGTTCTCGAAAACTGCCTAAATCGCTCGAGAACTATCGAAACACGATCTTTCTTTCTTTGCTTTCTCTTTATGTTTTGAAGTAGGTTTGATGTGTTCTGGATGGTTTGAAATGATAGGGGGTCGTGGCCTATTTATAGGAATTAGCAACCAATCAGGAACAAGCCGTGTAGCAGCCCGTGTGTCGCTTCGCATGGCTCCGGACGCATGCGCGGCGGCACCTCGTGCTCCACATGTCCTTCAGCATGGCCTGCTCACATGCAAGCTGATACCACGCCCTCTACCTGTCTGAATGCATGGCCTGCTCCCATGCAAGCTGACACCACGTCCTCCACATGTCTGGCCGCATGGCCCGGTCGCATGCATCGCGACACCTCGTGCTTGGCCGTTCCATCTCGTGCTCCACATGGCTGGCTGCATGCCTAAGTCTCATGCAGGATGACACACCCCACGTCCAGATGGCCTGATGCATGACTGAAGTTCATGCAGGTCGACACCCCATCTCACACATGGCTGGCCGCATGCT
>NW_013617545.1:0-42954 GCF_000695525.1 Brassica oleracea var. oleracea | reverse complement strand
TCCTGCTTCCCTTGACACATACACTGTCAAGAGCCTGCCACCACGTCCTGAACACATACACATCAAGCCACCTCGAGTTTCTCGGTCGATTCGGCCTATTTCGGCCTTTCCGGTGAATTTTTGTTCCGCGATCAATCCCAAATATTTTTCTACGCCCATTCTGATGGCCTGAGTACTTTTAATAAACCCTACTGGGACTCTGATCTCGAGGAAAAATATTTACCGAGCTTTCGGCTTCTTAGAAAAATTTCATAATACCGTAATTTAGGGTTTTTCGCCCTTTTTTTTCCGGTCTTCCTGTTGTGCTTCCAAAAGAGTGTTGCTTCAAACATCATTTGAATCAATCTACTACATTGTCTAACCATTGTCTAGTGGGATACTTGACTCATGGTACACCCAAAAGATACTTGACCATTCTCCCTTTTTTTTTTTTTTTTTTAATGGGTTTCTACAGTGCTCCTCCTACTTTTGGCTGGTTTCTCTTAGTGCTGTCTGGTCTGCCTGCAGTATTCCCAGGAACTCTTCTTCTGGCTCCTTCTGCTTTTAGAATTCATCAAAGTTGTAAACCCGGCCGAAAGATGTTGTGCCCTGCTTCTGAACCTTTCATCTTTCTCATATGGGGCAGAGTTACGAGCCTGGACGCATTGGTTGCGTCCAGGGTTTGCTAGATTGATGCTAGTGGATTATCCACTGATATTGATGTTAGTGATGAATGCCCCAGGTTGAGAATATTGAATCCAAAGTTTGTAGAGGCATGCTTTGCAGTTGAGACCCGGGACCAGCAGGAACCAAAGACGGTAGGGATCTGATTTTTGGTTGAAACCTGGAACCAGCAGGAACCATAGAACGTAGAGGTGTAATCCATGGTTGAAATCTGGAGCCGGCAGGAACAAAATATTGTTGAGGAGCGATTCTTGGTTTGAACCTCGAGCTAGCATGAACCAGATACTGTAGAGGTCATATTAGTTGTTAAGAGCCGGAGCCAGCAGGAACTAAAGATGGTAGAAGTGTGACTCCTGGATGGGACCTGGAACCAGCAAGAACTCATTGCGAGTTGCTGCGTCGTGCTACACTTGTTTGTATGGTGTTATCCTCCCTTGAAGAGGTGTTCTACAGCTGCGTAAGTCTTGGGTCTGATGAGAATAAGTCGTTTCTTGCCCCCAGGTGGTTGGGGTTGAGAGATTTTGCAGGAATATGCGTAGTATCTCTTCCGCCTATCACATCATCACGTAGTTTAAAAGTGCCCCTCCTTCTACTGCCAAACTGTTAGGGTATTTTTGTGTACAAGCGATTCGTGCTCAGCTGTAAGGAATGATAGGGAAGGAGACATGTCGTCGTAGTGCTTTCTCCTGATTCAGTTGTTGATAAACCAGAAGATCTTGCTCTTAGGATACTGCCATATGGGTATAGGCCAATATATGTCGTCAGTGCCTTAGTTGCAGCAGGGGAGATGGTTCCTTAGGCAGGAGCTGCTTGTCAATAGTGAAGATCATAGGATCTTCTTGATCTATAGTCGATGGTTTTGACTACCAGGGGCATTCCTTGGGCGCCTCAGCGTGGATCTGTGGAAGGTATTTGGTATTTATAGTTGCAACCATTAGTGGGGATTGCCTACATACCACTCGGAAGGGGATCAAGCCATTCATAGTTCATATTAATGGAGGCACGCAGCCTAAATGGGAACGTAGCCTTATGGGCACGTGGCCTAGTTGGCACATGGCCTAGATGGGTACGTAGCATAAGGAGCATGTGGCTCTGTAGTTCATAGGAGTTATATGTTCTAGAGGGGGCATGACTGGAACAGATCGTAGGGTCGTCGATGTGCTACATCAAGCATGATGTCTCGGTATGCTTCAATGAGCATGATGTGTTCCTGCTGATGAGCTGCAGATCGTAGCCTGAGCCGATAAGGGGAGTTGTAGATGTGCTGTAGTGAGCATGTCGATGAAGATGGTCTTTTAGGTATGAAATGTTACCTTGGTGGCTGTAGAGATGATGAGCTTGTGTCTCTCTCTATTGTGGACGTCTTGACCTCCCCTTTAGGTTTAAGAAACCTATATTTATAGTACAGGTCGTTCCTTTCCCTTAGAATTTGGAAATAATCATTATATCTTTAGATAATAGAATATTTTCATTTTTCTTAAGGGTGCCCATATATATTTGAATACTTCCTCTTTCTCCTTATGAAGATTCCTTCTTGTCTAAGTTTGTTACCTTATATAAAGGGAGATTTCCATTTATCCTAAGACAGGAGAAATCACTCGGCCTGAAAGCCGGAAGCAAGAGGAAAGACCCTGACCCGGGGGTAGGACCCCGGAACTCGGAGGCAGGAACTTGGAAGCTGGAGCAATCACTTCATGAAATATTTCCCCCCAACAAAGTTAATTGGTGTGCGTATACACTTAATATCAATTTGGCGCTGTTGCCGAGGACCAGCTTTTTACAATTATTTTTCGGTTATATATTTAGGCTAAGACCTCTAACTTGCTTTATCCTTTTTGTTGCAGCTAATGTTCCAGGTACATGACCAGTAGACATACTCGGATAAACGCACAAGGAGAATTAGTTATGTTTACCATCTAGGAGCTAGCAAGGTTAGAAAGAATAAAACGTCAACAGCCAAGGCCGACCAACACCACTATGGGTAACTACGACAACCAGGATGATCTCGCTGCCACAATGCAACAGATGCAACAACAGATGCTCCAGATGCAGCAGACCATCCAAGCTCAGCAGGAAGCTGCTCTACTCACCGCGCAGCAGCATCAGGAACAGTAGGAACAAGCTGCTCCAATCAGGCAGAGAAACCTTCCGCATAACTTCCCTACTACGCGCTCTGCCATTACTCCTCCACCCTGCCTCAGATAGGACTTTGAGATCAAGCCTGCTTTGATCAATCTGGTGTAGAGAAAAGTGTTCACTGGTCTCCCGACAGAGATTCCAATGAAGCACATTGAGAACTTCGAAAGAGTCTGCAACTTTACTCCCACGAATGGCGTACCACCAAACTACAACAAATGCATGTTGTTTCCATTCTCTCTTGATGGAAAGCTGCACGGTGGTTGAATTCTCTCCCCACTGGATCTCTTATTTTATGGGAACAGGTCCGATCAGCGTTCCTAAGCAGTTTCTACACGAAGGCGAGAACAACTGCATTAAGGAACAAGATCACCTCTTTCAGACAGCTCCCTGATGAGCCTTTTTGCGAGGCATGGGAGTGTTTCAATGACTACCGCAGAGAATGCCCTCACCATGGATTTGATGATATTACCTCTTGGGAATTTTCAATAATGGAGTAGACTGGGAATACCGAAGTGCTCTAAACTCTTCGAGCAATGGAGACTTCATGATTCAGACAACTGATGGAGCGTTTAAGCTGATTGAGAGCGACCACTTCCAGAAAGTCAACAGTGTCGAGAGCCAGAAGATAGATGAGCTGACAGGCAAGGTTGATCAGCTACTAAAAACAACCAAGGGAAAATCTTCTGCATGGAGGAGGCTATGGCTGGGCAGATTTAGAACACTCAAGAGGTTGCTCCAGATGCTGAAAAGAAAGGAAAAGATCAGCAAGGCTTCCCACGGAACTTTCAGGGTAAAAATATTGTTTTCAGTCAGGCACAAAACCAGTTCGTGGGTCAGAATCATAATCAGAATCAGTAGAAGCCGCAGAGCAACCAGCAAGCTGTTCCAGTTGTCGGGGGAACAGTCAACCAGATGACCTGAAGGGTCTGGGTATGATGATGCAACAGCTGTTGTAGGGTCAGCAGGTTCAGGCCAAGGCATTGAATCAGGTTACCACATACATCAACACCAGGATGGACAACATGTTCACCGATCTGAGTACAAAGTACGACACTGTTGCTAGCCACATAAGGAGATGGATGCTCAGATTGCTCAAACAGCTGGAAGTGTCAAGAGGAAGCAAGGTACCCTTCCTGGAAAGAGTGTGATTAATCCTTAGGTTGAGCATTGTAATGCAACAGAACTGAGATATGAGAAAGCTGAGGGAAAAAAACCGGAGCAGCTGTTTGTTGAGACTGCCTTAGGCGCATAAGAGAGAACAGAGCACCGTACTAGCACTAAAGCAACTGCTCCCGACAATCCTGCAGAGACCGCCAGTTCTAGTCTATGTTCCTAAGTTTCCCTACCCAATTCCACCTAAAAATCTGATGGATCCCATTAATGCAGGCAGCTGGTTGGGTTAGGAAGATGGTGGGAAGGTTTTGTAAAAAGATCTCATTTGAACATGCTTAGGAGATTAGGCCATTGCACATGTTCTTCAAAAATTGAAGAGAAACTTAAGAGGAAATTAAAGCTCTCTTTACAGAAGCGTTGACACCACCACTAAAGGTATTTCCTAAGGTTGATGACCCTGGAAAGTTTTCTTTTCCATGTTCCATTGCTGGAGTGGAATTCAAAGGAGCTCTTAGTGACTCCGGGTCTAGTGTGAATCTTGTCTCAAAGGAAATTTTTGACGAGCTGGGTATTGTTGATGTTGAGCCTTCTCTGGTGACTCACGCTTTTGGAAACTCATCCACGGCAGTCCCTTATGGCACCATTTGCAATCTTCCTGTCCAAGTAGGGGACTGTATGCTCCATACCGAATTTCAGGTTGTTGAGATGAGCAAGGATCATGAGATGCCTTTGATCTTTGGAAGGTCATTTTTCATTACAGCGGGAGCAATCATCGACCTGCCTAATAATATAGTATCCTTCTCCAACATCAACAAAAAGGTTTTCTACAATGCTGTCCAGATCACAAATCTAATACGCCTCTTGCATCTCAATGGTTAGTGGAGAACAAATGATTTTTTTTCCAAAGAAGGAGTTTGGTGATAAGAATGAGATCAAAGAATTTCTGGATGGAGATTCTCACACTGATATTAAGGAACTCAGTGGGAATGCAAAGGTGAAAGAAAAAATACCAGGAGAAAAGGGTCAAGGGCGACCCTACAATGACTATACCACAGAAGTGTGATGAGAAATCCATTGTTATGAGGTAAAGTGTTAGGGTACCACTAAAGCTTTCTCTAAAGTCAGAGTTATTCTCACACATGAGCTAAAAGAAAAAGGGGAAGCTGCTGTAAAAGGGTTGTTGAGCAGAGTCTTGAAGCTGAACATGTCTGATTGTTGAGCTTGTTTAGGAACAAGCCCTCATGCTCAACCCGACTGATCCCTATCACCAAGTCAAGCTAGTGACTTAAACCAAGCGCTTGGTGGGAGGCAACCCACCGGTGGGTGTAAATATCATTAGGATTTTCTTTTCTTATTTTTGGTTTTAGTTTATTGAGCCTCAAGTTAAAAACCAGAAAAATCCGAGAGACTTCAAAAATTATGGGTTTGCAGAAATGGAGCAACCTGTCCTCTGAAAAGAGCGGCCGCTCCAGGCGAAGATGTGACGATGGAGCATGCAACATCCCCGATCCTTGCTACAGATCTTTGGAACGGGCCATGGGACGAGGGAACGTCCAAGCCGGTCAAAAGACTCAATGGCAAGCGTTCCATGGTCTGAACAAAGGGTTAATTCCGAGTAATGATTCAGACTTAGCCAAGAAAAGGGAAAAAATGACGAAAAGGAGTTGGGCCGAGCTAAGGAAGAGTGGAACGAGCTGGAAGAGCTGGGCGAGCTGGAGAACTGGTCGAGCTGTAAGTTGGACGAGCTCACTTAAGCTAGATCAGCTCGATCAGCTAGTAGACTGAGATCAACCAGCTAGACCGACTGTCGGGTAGCTCAACTTAGCCGAGTGGAATGTTCGCCGGTTGGGCGGGTTGGACGGGTTCGGGGTGGTTGTGAGTAGTTGGTTGGATCAGGTGCGGAGCTGGACTGGTCCGACTAAGCCTTACGCTGTGGGAAACATGTCAAGCAGTTGGAGTTGGTTTCTGACCGAAGGGGCGCGTATGGATAACTACCCAGGCAATTTCAAAAATGTGCATTTTCGCCCATAACTGTTTCTGGCCGAGTTCCTTATAAATATAAGGCCTGTGGATCGATTTTGGGATATAGTTTCCTAAGGAAACACAAAACTCGATCAGAAAGCAAAGGCAAACCAAAAGAGAGAACTTGGGCGTTTTCAAGGGAAGACTTAATCGGAATCAGGCCGCGAAGGCAATCCAACCATAGGATCTTGAAGATTGATCCGAACATGGTGGATCTAAGGGAGAAAGCGAAACAGACTGCGAATGGAACTCCGGAGCGCACGTCTAAGGTATGGACTGGATAAGCCATCGCCATGGCCTTCACGTGGATCCAAACGGGGCAATGGACGATCGGCCTAAATCGGTTTCGTCCTTCAAATCCTTACTTGGCCTTTTCTTCTTTCTTATGTATGAACGATTGAGTGTCTTGGTCTTAGGATCGGATAATGGATCATGGCTTAGATCCGGTACCATCATGCGGTCTGATGCTTAAGTGTTGGATCCGATAGATCACAGATCATACCCGTTTGACTTGATCGGGTTATGGCCGATCCGAATGGTTCAGTGAGTAAGACGGTTTGATCTAGATCCGCAAACTGAACTTGATTGATCTGGTTAAGCGACTGGATAAGTCGGATTATACTAAGGGGATTTTCGGGTTGAACTTAGAAACAACCGTTTATTGTTGCATGCTTTAGAAATTGGCTGGTTAAGTTATCGGATAGATACTTACGTTTTGTTGGTTTTAGGACAAGATGGTGATCGTGGGAAGGACTTGGCTTAGCCGTGAAGACTCGAGGCCGCAGATGGATGGGTGGTTGGATAGACTAATTTAGGATCGAACATTGTAATAGCCTATAGTGCAAACTTAACAATTGTATCGAATCCTTTGTGATATAAATAAAGGAATCAGTTTATCTTTCAACATATTGACTCTAATAAAACACATATAGACTCTATCTTATGAATCTTTGAATTGTCTGAATTTGACTTAAAAATAATCAGACTTTAAGAACTGACTGGTCGGCCTGGTCAAGCAATGGTCAAACCTAAGGAACCTCACTGGATCAAGTGTCCGGGTTAGGGCACTTTAACTTGGTATCAGAGCATGCTTGATTCTAGGATTAGTTGGGTTATGGGGAAACCACTCATCTGGCTCGGGTCTCACGGTAACATTTTGCTTAGTCGAGGATGTATTATATGTTGCGGTGATTTCGCTAACATTTTCTATCCTCAGGCTGGAAAAAGAAATCAACAAGGGGAAAGAAAGATAAGGGAGGAGGCAATGCATTGAACACAACTCCAATCGGACCTGAGATTGGACAGAACGCTGGGGAAACACTGATGGTTCAGACCAACCTTGTTGATACTGGGACTCGGGTGGAGGATGACCCTCTTAACCGCAACCTGGAACAGCTTGACGAGGAAGTCGTTGAATCCTCTAATGCGGAACGTCACTCGGCTCCGGCTGGTGGAGCTAGAGATGAATAGACAGGACGTAGACGCCGTCGGACCGCAGAGCCATCCATGATGGATGTGCTAAACACCCTAACTAAGATGGCAACGCAGATAACGACCCTGACTCAGGCATTCACACCATTGGTGAACTCGTTTGTTGGGCAGTCGACTCGGATTCCTACGGCTATTCCTTTCGTCGGAGGAGAACGGGTCAGAGAAATGGCTGAAGTGGTAGAGCTGGATCCAGAGCCAGTCCAGGCCGTGAAAAGGGAGGATTACCTGAGTGTTTGGTAACACATAGGTCGTATGGGGACCAAACACCTCAAAGGTAGTACTGATCCAATCGAGGCAGATAAGTGGAGGAGCCGTCTGATCCGGAAATTCAAGTCTAATCGCTGTCTAGACGACTACAAGAAGGATATCACGGTCCACTTCTTGGAAGGGGATGCGCACAACTGGTGGGTTGCTGTGGACAAGTGTATTGGAAGAAGCATCGAAAGGATTGAAGACTTCGAGCAGGAGTTCAACAAGAAGTACTTCCCAGCCCAAGCATGGGATCGGCTTGAAGCAAAATTCTTGTACCTCACCCAAGGTCGCAGAACTGTGTGTGAGTATGAGGAAGAGTTCAACAGTCTTAGGCGGTATGTTGGGAAGGAACTGGATGATGAGACGGTGCAAGTATGTCGGTTCTTCTGCGGTCTAAGGGTGGAACTTCGGACACACTGCTCTGTCCTCACGTTTCGTACTGTCTCGGAACTTGTCGAAAAGGTTGCCTTGCTGGAGACAACTCTTGCTGAGGAAAGCTGGGTGAAGTCTCACACCCAACATGCTTTGGGAAGCAAGTCAAATGACCGGAAGAGGAAGAGGGAGCAGGTCGTTGAAGGCGGTAAGTCTTCGGGAAGTCGATCTGAGTGTGCCCAGTGCTGTAGGAGGCACGGGGGCGAGTGCGGTAGGAGGCACGGGGGCGAGTGCTGGAAGGCGATGGGAGCTTGCACCCGTTGTGGTAGCAAGGACCATGCGATCCAGAACTGTCCGAAAATGGACCAAGGGCACGGAAAAGGTGACAACGGTAGATCCTGCTTCCATTGCGGAAAGACCGGGCTCTACAAGAGGGAGTGATCGAAGTTGCAAGGAGAGTAGAAGATAAACCGCGCGGATGCGGACAGGTTAACCAAGGGCAAGGGACATACCACAACACTGCGGGTTTATTGGCTTTCGAAGGAGTCTGGCGAGTTTAGCACCTTCTGAGCGATCACTGGTACGTCACTTAGCCCTGACCTATTTCTATTATTGCATCATATTGCATGGAACATAGAATGGGTAGAGAACTCAGCCTGAATGATTGTAGGGACCTTGAGTATTGGTGGTGTAGATACAGAAGAAGAGTGATCCTGGAGAATGTTCTATGAGGCCAGAGAAAAGATGAAGAAGAGGATTACACTAAAGAAGAAGAGTGATCCTGAGAAGTTTGCAATACCATGTACGGTGAAGGGTATTGAGTTCCCACATTCACTATGTGACACAGGAGCATCAGTCAGCATCCTACCTAGGGTTATGGCAGACCATCTATGTGATAACCCGCCCTTCGGGATAAAATGGTCGAGATCAATTGGTCGAGAAGATTGGTCGAGGATCAACTTGGTGGTCGAACCGCAGGCGAAAAAGATCGATCGGGAAATTTCAAAGAACGAGGTGGTCGAAGAATTGAACCTGAGTGACCTATGAGTCGAATAAGCTGCTCGACCATAGTTAGATGATGTGTTAGATTGATCAGACGGACGTTTTGGAAGCATAACATTTTTGGAAGCACGACGTTTTAGATGCTCGACGTTTTAGAAGCATGATGTTTCTTCACCGCGAGGTTTTCCCCAAAACTTCGTATCAGCGGAATATTAAATCAGAGACATCATAAGTTGGAAGCAGGACGGGAATTAAGCACGACGGGAAGTAAGCACGACGGGATCGAAGCACGACGGGAAAACCCGAAATCGGGTAAAAAAACCTAATTTCGGTGCTAAGAAATTTTTCAAGGAAGCCGGAGGCTCGGAAAATATTTTCTGTCAAGGTCAGAAATATTTTGCAGTTTATTAAAAATATTCAGAGCATCAGAACGGGAGCATAAAAATATTCGGGATTGATCGCTGGTCAAAAATTCACCGGAAGGATCGAAATTGCACAAATGAACCGAGAAGCTCGAGGTGTCTCAATGCATGAGTCAATGACGTGGTGTCAAGTGTCTAGCAAGCTGAGTGTCAACCGAAGCACGACATGTCGACGTGCATGAAGCTGGAACATGTAGCATGACATGTATAAGCACGAGATGTCGCCGTATCTGCAACTGAAGCATGCTGATCGACATGTAGCAAGCCGTGTGTCGCATCGCATGGACTCCAGCCATGAAGCAAGCCATCTGGACGTGGGTGTGTCACTCAGCATGTTACTGAGTCATACAGCAAGACATGTGTGCGCCCGTGTGTCGCCACACATGCAACCGGAAGCATGCGGGCTGATACACAGTCGCCTGTGTGGCTCGATATTACTTGTCGATGATTTCTATAAATATCCATGCCTCCCACAGTTTCAGACATCCATTCCAAACCAAAAGCAAAGTAAAAACGTGGGTAGAGAGAGAGAATGAAAGAAAGTGAGAGATTTTAGAGTACGGTCGATTCTAAAGACCGATACGCCACCGAGAAGGCAAATTCTGGCCAATCGGCGATTCTCTACAACTGTGAGGCGGACGCTCTGTCCAAATCAATCCATCCATGCCAGTAAGATTCTTCTAAGGTTAAGTGGAGGTACTGTCCAGAGTTATTTCAGTTCCACGGGTTCAGATCAGTCGATGTTTTGCTCGATACTCCGCCGGGAAGTCTGAAGAACTGTCCAGAAGCTAAAGGAGGTTCTGTCCGAGTCCAGATCAGTCTGTCGAGGCCTGTCAGTTTCTTCATGGTGAAGCCAAGGTTATGTCCAAGTCAAGATCAGTCCAGTCCAGTCCAGTCAAGACGTCCCTTGGGTTTTGGCCAAGTCCTCTCCGATCAACCAGCTGCTTCTCGCCTAGAACACTGTGAGTTGGTTTTGTGTGAATTCCACTTGGAATTTAGGGTAGATCGAGTCACATATAGATTAGAATGATCACGCTATTTAATGGTAGAGTCCTTACGGTTATTTTATTTACGGAACTAGACTCAGTTTAGCAAGGGCTAAACTGACATGAATGGAATTAAGACTGAGATAATAACCTGACTAGGACTAGGATGCATCATGATTTATATTCTTGCGTGTTGATATGGTTGAGTGCAGGTTCCCATTATCTTTAAAGATAGTGTCGTAGCAGGAGGTCGAACTATCTGGGTAACGGTTTGATTGAGTCGATTGATTGAGTAGATTTAATTAAATGTTTGCTCGTTTAATTAATCTTATTGATGGAGGTTAGTCATCTCTTGGTAAGGGAGTGACTAACTAGTTAAGTTGTTTAGTGATGATATTGTTGTAGAGTTAGAGTGTGATGCCATATAGCTTGTGTGTAGCCCACCTTGCTAGGCATGTTTAGGGGATGATTATTGTTTCCTCAACCTCGTACCCAGCGGGTTCAAGGAAACCCCTTATTCGCTGGATCAAGAGCACTCAGAGAGATGGGGTCATGGCCTATGGCTGAGTGGTTACACGGATGGGGTAGTGACCGGCAGTGACCCGACTGTACTGGGGCTATCTCGCGGTGACCCGACCGTACTGTGGGCCGCGATCGTCGTGTAACAACCGGCAGTGGCCCGACTGTACTGGGGCTGTCGCGCGGTGACCCGACTGTACTGTGGGCCGCGTTCGGTTGAAAGTTCCTTCTCCTAGTCTTTGTGGTAGGGAGATAGGATATTGCCGAGGATGATGAGGAGGAACACGAAGTCACCAGGGCCCAGGTTAGAGTGTTGTGTTAGTGTGTCGTAGAGGGTTATGGAACCCTCGAGTTAATGTAGCACCGATATACGGTGTTACGAGTTAGATCGATTCATTGGTAGTTACTAACTTATTATTGTTGTGGTTGTGGTTGTTGATTGTTCGTCTTGTAGGTTCTGACATTAAGTCCTAAGTCTGGTTTAGGTACCGGATTTGGCTTGGTGTGTATTTGGTTAGTGTAGCGTTGGCCTGTATGTGTTTGAGTGATTGCTTGTGAAGGGTGGTGGATATTAAAGCTATGCGGTATCATTGGTTGGCCGATCATGTTCTTGTCTGATTGTTGGTCAACCGGTTAATAATACTTGTATAGTCTAAGTGTCAAACACTACATGAGTACTGAACTCAAGCGTATATATGGTTAACTAGGGATTGGTTGTTGACTTGTTTTAATGCAAGTTCCCGTTACTTGTAGCTAGATCATGGTAGGAGGCCAAGTCTAAGTTAGTAACAGTTTGCTTAGCCTTAGCTTTTATTACATGTTAGGGCTAGATTTATTGTTATTTTGGGTTGTCTGGGTTAGAGTCTAGGTTGCGGGTAGAGGCTGCCAGCTCACTGAGTAATACTAGATTACTCATCCAACTCCGTTGTCCTTTTTGCAGGTCACTTTAGGTAAAGATGATCGGAAAGCTCGGTGCTGGACGTTAGGACCGCCGGAGTAGATTTCATGCCTTTTGTAAACGGTATTGTGTTATGTGTTTTGTTGGCTCGATTTGGCATTAGGCCGGGCCCAGTCTTGAATTATTCAATGTATGAATATTTCCTATTCAATAAAAGTAATTGTTTTATATGCGTTTTATGAGTACTCTGATATTTGACTAGTCCGGTCTAACACAACGTTAGGTAGTAGTTCGGGTTGAAAAGCCTTAGGCCTTGATCTAACGGAAAACGCTAACTCTAGGTACGGGTTTCAAAGCCTTGTGCCTTGACGCAGCGGGACGAGTTAGTGGATGAACTGGTCGAGGTCGTGGAGTAAATTTTGTTACTCTGACCGGATCGTCTCTAACCCGTCACGTAGCGCTTCCGGACCATGGTGTTGGGTTGGACGGTCAGTCATGTTCTTGTTTGATTGTTGGTTGGCCGGTTAGATTATTCATCTCTAACCCTGGGTGTTGGACGGTCGATTGGTCATGTTCTTGTTTGAATGTTGGCCGGTCGATCGACCATATGTTTAGGACGGTTCGAGGGTGTTACAATCTAGGTCTGAAGGTGGAGCTTTCCAAGGAATCGTTCACTTTTGTGTATTGTTCTCAGAAGAGCTCAGGAGGAATTGTGAGAGACTGATAGACCATGGATTTTACCCATTATTAGCCATGGTTTATAAGTGTTTTAAGATATATTTACTACTATATAGAGTCTATTTTGAGTAATTACTGGTTCAGGTACTAACTGGAAGAAAATGATGTATTTGGAGCTATTTGGAGACCTTTTGAGCTTTGCTGGACGGTCGATTATTTATCTGAATATCGATCGACGGTTATCAAGAAATATCGATCGATTATGAGCTCTTCTCATCGATCGACGGTGAAGCCACCCGAGAGTTAATGACAAAATTAGAAGATTGCAAGTTTCACAAAAGTTTCAATAATTACATTTTAAGTCCCTGACCGCCTGTTAGTCTATATTATTAGGGTTTTGTATCATTTTAGAGGCAGACTTGCCTAGAGACCTTTTAGACCTAGTTTGGAGAGAAGCAAGAAGCCACCATTGGAGAGGAAGAGCTTAGTATTGGAGGAGATAGATCTAAACTACAAAACAGAGAATATCTTGAACTCTCTTGCTTTCATTTACTCTATTGCTTACTCTTATTATTCATTTTATTTAAGTGTTATTCATACCATCATAACCATGTACCTTATGAATATGTCTGAGTAGTCCTTACTGTTAGATTTAGGTTTCACAATAGGTTGATAAATGTATTACTGACTCAAACTGTTATTAGGGTGTTTAAAAATATAGTTCTTAATGAATCATCGATCGACACTTTCTCGCGATTAACATACGATAGTTGAAATCCGAGATCCAGATTAGATAATCAGATTGATTATATCTTAGTTTATATTCAAGAACAATTAATATCAATAAACCCCTAAAAACCCAAATTAAGTATTTACTTATCATACCTGAGAATATACCTGAATCTAGCTATTCTCCCAACTGTTAACAACATCAAAACAAACCAATCGAGCAATAACCTTGCTCACCAATTCATTTGTTGCTTTAAAACCCATAAACCAATTAATCTAGCCTACTTTAAAAACCATAATCTATTGTGTAATCCTAGAGTCTCTGTTTATTCGATCCCTAAGTACTACATCTGAACCGCTTATTTGAGAGAGTAATTCACTCCTTAAGGTAATTTGAGTGATATCAAATTTGGCGCCGTTGCCGGGGCCTCTTTCTTATTACCGTTAGATTAAGTTTAGAATTTAATCAAGATTATGTTACTGAATTTGCTAAAATTTTTCCTTCTTTTCCTGTTGACACAGGAACTTAAAGATGGAAGATATGGATTTTGGCCGGACATCGATCGACGAAATGACAACAACATCGAGCGACGAGTCGACGGAACAATCGATCGACGCTACACATCAAACATCGATTGACGCTACACATCAAACATCGATCGACGACACCCCGCTGGAAGCAGGTAAGTTTTCTCTTACCAATAATGCTAATGAGAGAGTAGTCCTAGGAGAGCTTAAAGGTCAACTAAGCAACACAATTAACCAAATTACCAATGAACAGGGGCCTGCAATCCCTGTTAAAATTAATTTGATCTCAAAAAGAGATCATGAAACAAAATTGCCTCTGCAAGACTATCCAAAGATGATACCAAGAAATCCGGGGTGAGCCTCGAATACTTATTCTTAGTACGTCAGAATCCTTTTCGTGGAACCATCTCAGAGCACCCACATGATCACATCGAGTATCTGGAAGATATGATGGATGACGAGTACAATCGCTTTAAACTCTTTTCATTTTTCTTAGAAGACGACGCCAGAAAATGGTTGGACCAACTACCAACAGGGTCTTTGACCTGTTGGAAGGAAATAAGGAATACCTTCATTAACAACTTCTTCGATGAGACGCATTACTGGGATGTAAGGAAGAAAATCTCCACTTTCCGCCAAGATCCTTGAGAATCATTCAGAAACGCTTGGGAGAGATTCAAGAGTTACTAGCTTGAATGCCCCCACCATGGTTATTCGGAACCGCAGCTCCTTAATACCTTTTACGGAGGTATTAACTTGCATTACCAAATCACGCTTGACACAGCCAGTGAAGGGAATTTCAGTCCTAGGAACCCTGAAGAAGCGAAGCGTTTGATCAAGAATTTAGCTACGGGTAGATCCTACGAAATGATGGACGTAGAGTGAGGAAGGAGAGTTGACTCAATGGAAGGGCCACAATTAGCAAAGATCAAAGAGTCTATAAACTCACTCCATTATGCTCTAGAGGAACAAAACCAATTTGGGATTTATCAAATTGACGATGATACCCTTTCTGAATTGGAACAACATGTAGACTTCGTAGATATTCCAAACTTGAAAAATAGGTATCCTATCCCTAACACCGATAGTTTTACCCAAAATTACGATGCTACTGTTGGATCACACCGAGGCAAAGCAAAATTTAGGTTAAACCAAGCTTTCACGGAAAATCGCAAAATGGCCACTGACCTGAACGGATAGATAGACATAGTCTACAGTGAGCTAATGAGGAAGTTCGACGCTTTAAGTGAACACATTAAGAGACTGGACGGTCAAGTCGCGGAAAATGCGACCGCCATCAAAAGAGAAACGGGACGTCTCCCTGGGCGAACTGATGCAAATCCGAAACGTCAAGTTAATGATGTGTTACTACGAAGCGGAAAACGCCTCAATCCGAGCACAATAGAAATCAACTATGCAGAAAAAGCGTGCTGAAGTTGAGAAAACCGGTGAAAGTAGATCACAATAATCCTCGATAGTCACAACCAAGAATCAGAAACACCTCACGAGAAAGAGCGGACCAACACTAAGGAAGCGGCCATCAACCTCGAGGAGGAAGAAGAGGAGTTGGAAGAAGATGTGGAAATCGATCGACAAGAAGGAACCAACGTCGATCGACCAACTATGGTAAATATCAATCGACAAACTGGAAACAATGTCGATCGACCCTCGACTCCTGCTGAACCAGCTGTAGAGAGAGTGTATAGAACTTTACCACCCTTTCCTCCTAACAAGACGCAGACTAAGCGAGAATTAGATAAGGCGATGTGCAAGAAAGCATTCGATAAAATTACGTTGGAAATGCCATTGAGTGATGCCATAAAAGTATCACCTTCAACAAAGAAATATGTAAAAGACATGGTATCCAACAGCTTCCCAGCCGCTGAGCACAGCGTCAAGATGGTTTCAGAGGAAGTAAGTGCAATAATCCAAGGCGAAACTCCGATCAAGAGGCCCGACCCGAGCAGCTTTATTTTGGATTGCAATATACGGAATAAAATTTTTCCTCGATCCCTTGTAACCTAGGTTCCAGCGTGAACCTCATGCCGCACTCTGTCGCGATATCCCTGGGATACGACAAGGTCAAACCTACCAAAATAACTTTGGTTCTTGCTGACAGATCCGTTAGAGTACCTGAGGGAGTATTTGACGACGTGCCAATAAGGATTAACAATTGTCACGTTCCAACGGATTTTGTTGTGCTGAAATACAAGAATGAACCAAAGGATCCCCTCATTTTGGGTAGACCATTTCTAGCTACAGCTGGTGTAATCATCAACGTCAAGGAAGGTCGGATATGTTTAAACATTGGAAGCATTCCAATGACCTTCGACATGGAAAAACTGATTAAACGACCCTTAATCGATAAAAATCTCCTACGTGGACGATATCTCTGAGCTGGCTGAAGAATCCTTCATAGACCTATGCTCAGATGACCCCATGGAAAAAGTGCTTACATCCACCGAAGAGGAAACATTCGATGTCGACAGCAGAGCTGATGAATACACACGATTAATGGACGCAAGTATAGAAATAGCAAATATCGACGAAATAGAGGATGACACTTTGGAAATCAATATCGATCGATCTTTAAAGGACGCCGTCGATTGACAACCATCTTCCTTAGAAGATTGGGATCCAGACAAAGCACCAAAAATTTAGTTAAAGCAACTGCATGCCAGATTTAAATATGCTTTTCTCTATAAAAACTCCTACCTCGTAATCGTAAACGCCAACCTAACCAACGGAGAACTTGCGTTGTTATTAATAAAACTGCGCAAGTATAGAAAATCCCTCGGATATTTTCTCGGGGATATTCCTGGTATATCTCCGGATCTGTGCATGCACCGGATTCACTTAGAAGACTATTCCAAATCGTCAGTGGAACACCAAAGGAGGCTAAACCCGAACTTAAAAGAAGTTGTTAAGAAAGAAATTATCAAACTCCTAGATGCTGGAGTCATCTACCCAATTTCAGATAGCAACTGGGTAAGCCATGTGCATGTTGTACCTAAGAAAGGCGGAATTACAGTGGTTAAGTATGATAAAAATGAACTCATCCCTACGCGTACTGTCACCGGACATCGGATGTGTATCGATTACAGAAAACTGAACGCATCCACTAGATAATACCACTTCCCTTTACCCTTCATTGACCAAATGTTGGAAAGATTGGCAAATCACCAATACTACTGGTTTCTTGACGGATACTCCGTATTTTTCCAAATCCCTATACATCCTGACGATCAAGAAAAGACCATCTTTACATGCCTTTACGGAACATTCGCATACCGCAGAATGCCATTCGGTCTATGTAATGCCCATGCCACTTTCCAACGGTGCATGATGTCAATTTTTACGGATATGATAGAAGATTTCATGGAAGTCTTTATGGACGATTTTTCAGTATATGGATCTAGTTTCAAAAACTGTCTCGATAACCTATGTAGAGTTTTGGCAAGATGTGAAGAAAAGAACCTCGTTCTAAATTGGAAAAAATGCCACTTCATGGTTAACGATGGAATCTTCCTAGGACATAAGGTGTCCGCTGCGGGTATAGAAGTAGATCGAGCGAAAATCAAGGTAATGACCGGCTTGCCTGCACCCACGAACGTAAATGACGTTACAAGTTTTCTCAGACATGCCGGATTTTACAGGAGATTCATACAAGATTTCAGCAAAATCGCTAGACTCCTCTGTAAAGAAGTTAAATTTGAATTCTCTGCAGAATGCGTGAAAGCTTTTGAAGAAATCAAGAAAGCCTTAATAATCGCCCCCATCGTACAGGCACCTTACTGAAATCTTCCTTTCGAGATAATGTGTGATGCAAGTGATTTCGCCGTAGGAGCAGTTTTAGAACAAAGGAAAGACAAAAGGCTTCACGCTGTTTACTACGCCAGTCGAACTCTCGACGAGGCAAAAAGGAATTACACAACAACAGAAAAAGAACTACTTGATGTAGTTTATGCATTTGAAAAATTCTGCCAATACCTAGTCGGTTCGCGAGTCATCGTCCATACTGACCATGCTGCAATAAAATATTTAATGCAAAAGAAAGACGCGAAACCAAGACTTTTGCGATGGATCCTGCTACTCCAAGAGTTTGATATCGAAATTAAAGATAAAAGAGGAGTAGAAAACGGAGTAGCAGATCACCTTTCTCGGATACGAATTGAAGATAACGTTCCCATCGACGATTTCTTACCAACGGAAAATGTTTACCGGACAGATTCATTCGTCGGAAACATATGTCTCGCATCCCAGGAACCGTCGATCGACGGCGACGACGCCCTGTCGATCGACGGCGACGATGCCATGTCGATCGACACTCTCGATTTTCTAAGCCAAGAAACTTCTCTCGTAACTATCACTTGCGATATAAAAATCAACGTTGCCTGCAACACCATACATCTTGAACATGACTCACCCATGGACGGAAGTCTGAGTCGAGAAGTACACGCAATCGAAAAAAATCTACGCAGACCTTGGTATGCTGACATAGTAAACTATCTAATTGCTGACGTAGAACCCGAAGGTTTAAGAGGGTATACCAGAAAGAAATTTTTGAGACTAGCCATATCTCTGCAAACATTGCTCTGACGGAATATATAGACGTTGCGTCGCCGAAACTGAAATCCCCGATATATTATTCCAATGCCATGGATCCGACTACGCTTGACATTTTGTAACCTTTAAAACGGTGTCGAAAATCCTTCAGGCTGGATGATAGACCATGGATTTGCCCCACTTTCACCCATGGTTTATAGCGTTTTTACTACTAATTATTATATTATAGAGTCTATTTATTATATTTATAAGATCAGGAGTGATTTGGAGATAAGTGATGATTTTGGAGCATTTTGGAGGTATTTGGAGCAAGCACCCGAGATGACCATCGAGCTCGACCATCGGTCGATATTTAGGAACGAACATCGATCGATGTTCACATCAGAACATCGATTGACAGCAAAACGCGCAGAAAGCCCGTTTGGTCACAGCCTACTTGAAGCCCAAGTCTTCACCAATTACCCTTGACGAGTTTTAACCTAATTATATAAGCTTTGCCACCATGTTAGAGGCAAAGTGTGCTTTCTTGTGTTTCTTGTATTACTATTATCAGAAAAAGGTTTTTAGGATTTTGATAGATTGGAGAGAAGATCCAAAGTTATATTTGTGATTGAAACTCCACTGGTATCTATTTACTATTCTAATGAAGTTTTCTTACCAAATTGATGTTATGAATTGCTTGGCCATGTCTGAGTAGTTCCATTGTTAGATTTTAGGGTTTAAATAGGTTATGAGGGATTAGCCCCAACTATAGATTGCTGAGTTGTGATAATAATCATTAAGATTGTCATTAATGCCTGATTCTAGATTAGCTACCTAGAACTTGCCCTAGGATTGTTAGATAAAAGAGTTAGCTTCATTCTCATCCTGAAACCATTTTAATTGAGCTAAGATTCTTGCTAGAGTAAGGCAAGAGCTGATCTAGTGAGCTTAGTGAGCATCATTCAACCCGCGCATAAAGCTTAACTAGAAGCGCTTCGATCGATATCCATACTGGATAATCGATTGACGGAGTGAAAGGTATATCGATCGATATCCCTATTGGATAATCGATTGACACTTGCTATTGATCGAACACTCTTGTTTGGGTCATTAGATCTAGTTAATAGACAAGTCCAGAAACGCAAGAGCTGATTGACTTGTTGTTTAGTAGTTGAGCTCTACATTATCATGCATGCAACTCATTAGGCATCTGTAGGATTATAATTCCAAGGTTCCTGAATAAAAACCCTAAGTCTGACTATTTTCTTTTAAGCGCCAAAACCTCAATCAATCAATCGAGCAATTACTTGCTCAACAAAACTGTAATTTTACATTTTAATCATTAAACCATCCTACTTAACAAATCCCATTCGATTTATTAGATTCCCTAGATCCTTGTGGATTCGATCCCTAAGTACTGCAATTGAACCTCTTATTTGAGAGAGTAAATTCACTCTTTAGGGTAATTTGAGTGATATCAAATTTGGCGCTGTTGTTGAGGAGCTTTGATCGCCTATTACATTTAATTTTGTTAAGTTTCTTACATAAAAATATTTTTCTGGGACTTTCAGGTACATGCCCAGCAGTACTAGAAGCAACAAGGAAACTCAACATCTATTCTCACCAGATCCTGCAAGCTTGGAGCGTTCAATCCGCAAAGAAGCGTGCTCCTCATCGATCGACAACAACGCTTGTTCGTCGCTTGATTTTGGTCAACCACCGTCGACCCAGGCACTAGTCCCGTCGACCGATACTCGCTCACCACCATCGACCGAAGACACTCATCTCCCGTCGGCCGACATTTTCCATCCGACATCGATTGATACTTCAGTCCGAACATCGATCGATACTGAGCCGCGAGACATGGTTGCGACTTTGATTCTTGTACGTGATGAGAGACGAGACCTGCATGACCAGGAGAGTCATCTGCGTAATGCAGCAGGTTAGAGGATATATGCTCAGGGGGATTCAATCCCTGAGTCTGATACTGATGCTACAGGCGCTACTGCTACAGGCGCTACTCTACCTGTAGATGAGGCCGCTTGACCCAGAACATTGGCTGACTACAACCGTCCAGATCAGTTCTACATCAACAGATCAGCCATTCGACCTCCAACTATTCAAAGGGATTTTGAGTTGAAGCCGCAGTACTACACACTCTTGGGACAGACACCCTACTATGGGTTATCTCACGAGCATCCTATGGACCATCTGGAGAGGTTCGAGGCTCTTATATCTGCTATTAAAGACGAGGGAGTCTCTGAAGACTACCTCCTATGCAAGCTCTACAATTACTCACTTGCTGCAGATGCTTCGCATTGGCTTAAGCAGCTACCACCAGGAACTCTAACATCATGGAGCGACATCAAGAATGCATTCTTATGCAACTTCTTTGATGAAGCGCGTGCTGAAGACTTGAGGAGAAAGATTGCTACATTCACTCAGGAGCCGTCAGAATCATTCAGAAGCTCTTGGATCAGTACTGTCCACACCATGGATTCAATAAAGTACAATGCTCAGTACTTTCTACAGAGGCATTGTCGTCCAGTACCAGATGGCTCTTGATGCTTCCAGCAATGGGAACTTCAACACCAGGAATCCAGAGGAGGCAGTGACGGTCGTTGAAAACCTAGCATCTAGCAACAGAACCATGAACACTGACTTTGAGAGGAAGAGATCTGCGACCATCCTTGGGAATGATCAGATGGATGAAGTGAAAGCAAAGCTGGACAGTGTTCACAAGATTCTCAGGAAGCAGGTCTGCTTGGTTGAAGATGCAGAGGCTGTAGACACAAAGGGTAGAGCAGAGTGAGCAGATGTGAACTTCATCAGTGGACTTGGATTCCAAGGTTCTGGAAACCAGGGTGGATACAAAAACTCCTATGGAAATATGGGCAATTTCAACCAGAGTTCGCAACACCAGAAACCCTACAGCAGCAACTACATCAACAAATACAGCACCAACATGGGTTATGGAAGCTCCTACTACCAAAAGCCACCACCGCCAACTCAAGAGAGCAAGATTGAGGAGATGCTTGATAGAGTTCTTGAGGGACAGCAGCGCATGGCGATGGACTTCAATGGGAAGATTGATTCTGTCTACACCAACCTGAACACATAGTTTGAGACTTTGAGCACTAAGATTGAGGAGATGCTTGATAGAGTTCTTGAGGGACAGCAGCGCATGGCGATGGACTTCAATGGGAAGATTGATTCTGTCTACACCAACCTGAACACATAGTTTGAGACTTTGAGCACTCATGTGAAGAAGCTGGAGAGGCAGGTTGTTCAGACAGGAGAAGCTGTTAAGAGGCAGGGAGACTTGACAAGAGGGGTAGAAGATGATGTGATGAAGCCCCACATGAATGCCATCATTGGGGATGATTTCTGGCAAGTGGTGAAGGAAGAGAAGCTGCAAGAAGGAGATTTCGAAGTAGAAAGTCTGATGAGTTTCGGCGGATCACATTGGTGTCGATCGACGCCAAGCCATGAACATCGGTCGACAGAGGTCATCCAAAATCGATTGACATCCTGTCCTGGTCATCGATTGACAACACCTACGGAATCAACCGCATCTTGCAATGCCGTGAGGATCATGACTCACGAGGAGTTCGCAGCAAAACCCCCACATCCGCCCAGCCCTGTCTATGTAAACATCGATCGACATTATGACCCCGTCATCGATCGACATCAAGAGACTCCCATCGATCGACAACCTCCAGCACCCATCGATCGACGATCACCTCTTACGTACCGAGTGCAGATGCCAAAGATAGATGTTGAACGTCTTAATGCAATCAGGCCCAAACCCAAACCTTCAGCAAACCCACCAGAGACCGTCAGGACCCCTTCGGATGATGGAGAAGATCCTATGGAAGTTGATAAGGGTCCTACGGGAAGAACCCTAAGAAGAAGAAAGGAAAAAGTGGCGAAACATCTAAAGAGGGGGGCTAATGAAAAGGAAAAGGAAAGTTTCCAAAAAAGAGGCTTCAGGATTCCTCTATATAAGCCATTCGATGAAGCTTATTTTACCCACAGATTGTGGATGTTCTTCAGAGAAACTAGAGACACAGAAGAAGACATTAGGAGAATGTTCTGTGAAGCTAGAGAACAGATGAGGAAAAGGATTACATTGACGAAGAATAGTGATCATGGACAATTTGCAATACCTTGCACGGTGAAGGGTATTGAGTTCCCACATGCCTTGTGCGATACAGGAGCATCAGTCAGCATCCTACCTAGGGTTATAGCAGATCATTTGGGTCTGCAGGTGGAGCCTTCCAGGGAATTATTCACTTTTGTGAATTGTTCTTAGAGAAATTCAGGAGGGATTGTGAGAGACCTAGAGGTGCAGATTGATTTTCATGTCTTGGACATCAAGCTGAACTGGAACTCTTATCTATTACTTGGGAGAGCCTTCTTGTCAACAGTGGGAGCAGTGTGAAACTTGCAAACCAACCAGTTGTGCCTAACGCTCATAGATCCTTATGTCCACTACAACCCTATTCTAGTCAAGAAGCCACAGACGACCTCCAGAAGAATCAATGATCCATGAATCATTGCAGCATGCCACTGTGAAGCCAAATACGAGACAGAATACTCGGTGTCGATTGAAACTCACACTGCAACATCAGTCGACAGTAGTTAAGGAGAATGGGAAAACGATTACTACAATCCCACTATGGCGGCACACAATATGCATACAGAGGAGTATGATGAAAATTATGTGGAAGAACGAGCTATAGAGCAAAGAGCGACTCTTGACGAGGAAGATAGACTTCTCCATCATTCCTTTTGGAAAGAGAAGTCGCCATCGATCGACAGGAACGGTTCAGCATCGATCGACACTCAACTTCATCAACCAAACAGCCTTCGAGCATCGACCGACATCGCCTACTACCCATCGATCGACACTAACGTCGACGCTACCCGAGACGGAGATTACTCAATTGGAAGTTGGGCAGATGATCACCATCGTGAGAGCTATGCAGTAGAGACAGCATATTGTGATCAAGGAGCTGATGAACTTCATGAGGGTTTCACATATGAGGAACTTGTCAACATACAAAGACACGATGATATAGATCAGAAACGAGCAGAAGCTGCTTGGGAAAGAACACATTTCAGCCATCCGATCGACAGAGCGATTCCTCCATCGATCGACATCAATCCTTCAACATCGATCGCCATCAACCATACAACATCGTTCGACATCCGTCCAAAACCACTGTAAGCGAAAAAGATAAATTTGATAACCAGTATCTAACTCCAGACGAATTTGGTATTTTCAGGGACCCAAATGGCTACGTAAAGGCTATAGATGGACGTACTCTACATGTATCTCGAGAGAATATTGCAGACATCCTTCAGACGGCTAATGGAGCAGACAACCTCTTCGTGCAACAACACAATTTTCCAGAACACCAGCAGAAGGTTACAAAGGAGTTCTATGACACAGCTGGTGGCATAGATAAACGCTTCAAACAGAGGTCTCGGCATCCTACTCGACCATCGATCAACGTTGACGTCTCAACATCGGTCGACAGACGTCCTGAATTTTGCAGAAGAGCCTTTGATCTTTTCGGTACTAGGAAATTCTACAGGGAAGAGAAGGATGAGTATGGAATCTACAGAGATGATCAGGGATACACCAGAGAAGTAGATGGACTCACCATTCGTGTTCACAACAAAGATATCAGAAGACTTCTGGAAAGAGCTTCGAGAGATGAGCCAAACTACATCTGTCTTCCAGAACATGATATCTCATTCACTCAAACCATGTTAGTACCAGAGATCTACACCAAGGACGAGATCAATGAGATGTTCTATGGAGTCTGCGGAGACCAAGAGAATAACAAAGAAGACTTCCAGATGAAGCTTGATGGAGTCTACTATCCATTGAATGATAGTATCAGTTGGCTAACTACTTGCATGGAAGAGATGAGGCAAGACATAGCCAAAATTCGGCGTGCGACTGACGTTTCTCGCCCTACATCAATTGACAGACGTCGACAAGCATCGATCGACAGTAACTTAGCAGCATCGATCGATAACCACTTACCAGCATCGTTGACAACAATCCACCACACTCACATACGATGAAGTCTCAACCAGATTTTCACACCATGGAAGAGATAGATCAGTTGGTAGAAGGGATCTACAGAGCTCTGGAAACTACAGAAGAGAGGCTTGATAGGAGATGTGATGACATCTATTTCCCAATGGACCTCACCATTTGTGCTTTGACTTCCAATATAGAAGCTATTCAAGGGGAATTAGTGGAGATTTAGAGTTACATTGCCCGTCGACCAGAAGCATCAGCATCGATCTACAGACGCAAAAATAAATCGACCGACATTCACAGACAGACATCGGTCGACGGAGCTTCAAACCGAGGGAGGCTAGTACAAAAGGTGACATCAGATATGTCTGATACACACAACCGTGGAGAGGAGATCTCAGCTGACACATACGCCACAGTTATGAGACATCAGTTCAATCTTGAGAGTCTTGGAGATAGATTACAGAAGATAGAAGATGCAACTACAATAATGAAAGACAAATGGCGCAGAGGAGATGAAGCAATGCGAGACTTCACTGGTACATGGTTCAACAAGCGCAAAGAAGAGATGGAGACTTGTTTCCCGACAAGTGCCAACTTTCAACATTACTAGCCCAATCACCTCCAAAGTCAAGCTAGATGACTATAACAAAACGCTGAGTGGGAGGCAACCATTATTAGGTAATATTTATTTGGTTTTTATTAATCTACTATTTATGTTCGTTTTTAATTATTGTAGGTCATTATATATATAAAAAAAGAGATCCAAGTAGACGATTGCCGTTAGTATCGACCGACGAGACACTTTCGATATCAATCGACAGAGCATCACCTGCCGCTACCGATATAAACATCCTTACATCGGCCAACAATCATTCCGGTCAGGTATATGTTGGGGTCAAAATCGGTTACGACAAAATCAACATAGGAAAAGGCGTCCGAGAAAAACTTTTTCTTTATTAAAGAAAATGAAGTCGGGAAAGAACGGAAAAAACTATCAAAGGCCTCAAGATCACTTCGTCGAAACAAACAAACTCGATCATCGAACATGGATTCAGGTCGGCCGTTCACCGAGCTGGACCAGTCCAGTTCGGCGAACGGCCAAAACTGTATCGAACTCATTCTTGCTTCGTTTCGATCGGGGCATCATTAGAACTTTACGATTTAAAAACCGCGGGAACTCCTCTTTTCTCGAAGGACATTCGGATTGATCGTATAAAACGGCTATGATTAACTAAACACCTCGAATTGCCTACGCTATACGAGGAATTGGAGTGTTCCTTAAATTCGACGTCGGGAAAAGGCCCAAAAGCAGCCAGAACGCGGCAAAGAACCCACTTATGATTTTATAGAAATCAAGCCCAATCGTTATGACGGTTTATCTTTTGTTATGCAGGAAAAGATAAATGTCAAGTTTCCGAAGATAAATGCCATGTTTCCGAAGATAAATACCAAGCTCGAAGGGAAATGGAATATTTCCGTGAAGGGATAAACTCGACCGGGGGAAGAAGGGGAAAAGGTAAACCTCCTTAGAGGAAGTATATAAGGAGACCGAGGCTGAAGGGCGAGAAGAGAGAAGAATTATTACCCAGAGCAATACTTA
This sequence comes from Brassica oleracea var. oleracea, assembly GCF_000695525.1. Classification (NCBI taxonomy): domain Eukaryota; kingdom Viridiplantae; phylum Streptophyta; class Magnoliopsida; order Brassicales; family Brassicaceae; genus Brassica; species Brassica oleracea. Next base: position 16,928 of record NW_013617545.1, on the reverse strand, counting down.
GTCCAATTTAGGCAATTTTCCGTTTTTGTTATTCGAGCTGCGACTCAACTAGGTTTTCAAGTCTTAGGTTGCTAGAACTACGAATCTCGCCGACAGCTCTCGTGGCTGAAGGCTCTTACCTCGTTGTTACGCTCAAATGCGAATTCGGAATAAAAATCTTTCTTGCTCTCTTTTCGATTCCATATATTTATCTATCGTTTGCACTTTCGTGTTCTGAATTCTTGGCGTGTGGTTTAGCAGATATCCGGGACCTCTGGAAAATTTAGGGTTTCCTATCTTTCCTAATTTAAACGGAAATGGATAGTGCGAATTTTGGTTCTCACAGTTTGGCGCTAGAAGGAGGGGGGTTACGGATCAATCTAACTCTCGGCCACCAACGCTCGATCGGACATGTCAGCTGACGATCTCGACAACCAAAAAACTCGCGACGGTGATCCCGTCGACGACAACGTTGAAAATACTCCAGCAGCAAACGTTACTGCGGTTAATGTCAACACCGCAGCGTTCGAGGAGGTCTAGAAGATGTTCTCGACTTTCGAAAAGAAGTCGAAAGAACGAGACAAGGTCATGAGTTCTCTCGCTAAACAGGTCGAAAACCTAATGGCAAGAACCAGGGCCGTCTGCCCGCGCGGGACAACCCTAATCCGCGGAAGAATACTCAATTTTGCGACTCCTCTAAACCGGTCGAATCCGTCCGGGCAGAATCCCGACGAAACCACCCCTGCGCAAACACGGAAAGATCCAAGAGATCTTCCCCCGATCGTGGAAGACGAGGAAGACGGAGAAGTTGAACGTGTCGATGTGGATTCGAGCAGTCAGTCCGAACTTACGGACAAAGACGCAGACATAAATACGCGTTGGACAAGAAGTCGTGCGGCTAAAGATGATTCCCAGTTCGATAATCCTATGACCAAAGAAGAAGAAGCTATCTTCTGGGAAGAACAGGAAGAACTGGGCGAGGAGCAGACTCGGAACACTAGCGGCAAACACCGACGAAATCGGGAACCGACTAGCGAGAAATCCCAGATCCGCGATCTTCGCGATCATCTTAGGAAAACGGCTGCAGAAGTCAGAGCGGTGAAATCTCAGATTCACCACGCTACTAGCACCGCGCCCGAGATCGACCATCTGCTCGGGGAATCTCGAAAAATGCCCTTTACTACCCGCATCATGGGAACTAGGGTTTCGGATCCCGGAAAGATCAAGGTAGCGCCTTACGACGGCACGACTGATCCAAGGGCACACCTGCAGGCTTTCCAGATCGCGATGGGGAGAGCCAAATTCAGAGAAAGCGAAAGGGATGCCGGCGAATGCCACCTCTTCGTCGAAAACCTCCAAGGAGCAGCACTCGAATGGTTCTCTCGCCTGAAGCGAAATTCCATTGGAAGCTTTCGCCAACTCGCCTCAGAATTTCTCAAGCAGTACTCTATGTTCATAGACCGAGAAACCTCCGATGTCGATCTCTGGAGCATGTCCCAGGGAGAGGACGAACCTCTCCGCGACTTCATAAAACGATTTAAGTCGTCATTGCCAGAGTCAGCGGAATAAGTGAAAAAGTAGCGATAGATGCACTCCGTAAAATGCTCTGGTACAAGTGGAAATTCAGGAAGTGGATAACCTTGGATAAGCCGCGTACGATTCAGGACGCACTCTGATAGGCCATGGATTTGACCCATTTTCACCCATGGTTTATAGGTGTTTTTACTACTAATTATTATGTTATAGAGTCTACTTATTATATTTATAAGTTTAGGAGTGATTTGGAGATAAGTGATGATTTTGGAGCATTTTGGAGATATTTGGAGCAAGCACCCGTGATGACCATCGAGCTCGACCATCGGTCGATATTGAGAAAAAAATATCGATCGATGTTCACATTTGAACATCGATCGAGAGCGAAGCGCGCAGAAAGCCAGTTTGGTCACAACCCACTTGAAGCCCAAGTCTTCACCAATTTACAAGATTACCCCTGACGAGTTTTAACCTAATTATATAAGCTTTGCCCCCATGTTAGAGGCAAAGTGTGCTTTCTTGTGTTTCTAGTTTTATTACTTTCAGCAAAAAACTTTTATAGGATTTTGATAGATTGGAGAGAAGATCCAAAGTTATAATTTATGATTGGAACTTCATTAAAATCAATTTACTATTCTAATGAGGTTTTCTTATCTAATTGTCTTCATGAATTGCTTGGCCATGTTTGAGTAGTTCCACTGTTAGATTTTAGGGTTTAAATAGGTTATGAGGGATTATCCCCAACTATAGATTACTGTGTTGTGATAATAGTCATTAGGATTGTCATTAATGCATGTTTCTAGATTAGCTACCTAGAACTTTCCCTTGGATTGATATATCAAGGCGATAGGTTCATTCTCATCCTGAAAATATTCTAACTGAGCTAAGTTACATGCTAAGAGTAAGGCGAGAGCTGATCTAGTGAGCTTAGTAAGCATCATTCAACCCATGCATAAAGCTTAACTTGAAACGCGTCGATCGATATCCATACTGGATAATCGATCGACGGAGTGAAAAATGCATCCATCGATATCCCTATAGGATCGATCGACACTACTATTGATCGAACACATTTGTTTGGGTCAATAGATATAGTTAATAGACAAGTCCAGACATGCGAGAGGTGATTGACTTGTTGATTTAGTAGTTGAGCTTTACATTATCATGCATGCAACTCATTAGGCATCTGTAGGAATATAATCCCAAGTTTCCTGAATAAAAACCCTAAGTCTAGCTATTTCCTTTTAAGCACCAAAACCTCAACCAATCAATCGAGCAATTACTTGCTCAACAAAACTGTAAATTTACATTTTAAATCTTAAAACATCATACTTAACAAATCATATTAGATTCATTAGGTTCCCTAGCGCCTTGTGGATTCGATTCCTAAGTACTGCAATTGAACCTCTTATTTGAGAGAGTAAATTCACTCTTTAGGGTAATTTGAGTGATATCACGCTCCATAAGGCCACAGACTACATAATCATCGAAGAGGAGACAAAAGTCTTGTCGCAAAAACAGAGGCTGACGAAAACATCGTCAAAGGATCCGGGGTCGGATCAGAAGCCTAAAAGGAGAAACCCCCGTAACGACAAAAACGTCCATCACGGGGAGGAAGAGTCCCAGGAGGCGCATAACTATGCCATCGGCTCCGGACCGGAGCAAGGCCGGACTACAGGTAATACATGGACCCAAAATCTGAATTACGATGAAAACGCCTTATGCAACTTTCACCAGGCCCGCTGCCACTCGACTGTAAACTGCAAGGTTCTCGGTGCCAGGCTGGCTGCAAAGATGCTCGCGGGGGAACTAGCCGAAGTGCCTAGCGTAAAAGACCTCATCCGCGATTCAGACCGCCCTCCGAGAATTATAAGGCCCCTCAAGCGGAGAACTCTCTCCAAGGGAACCAATTGGGAGAAAAGCGCGGAAGAAGACAGGACGAGAAAGGCAACGATAATAGCCACCGCAGGGTCAAGATGATCATCAGAGGTTCACAGTACTGCAGCGATACCATCTCTGCCATCAAAGCTTACGAGCGCAAGGATGAGACGAGCGTGAATTCGCTAACCTGGTCCACACCTGGTGACTTCCCTAAACGAGTAATCACTTTCGATGAAGAAGAGGCCGGCGTGATGCGCCTCAGATCATAGACCCGGACCAGGATGATGCGACCATGGCTGAGCCAGATGATTCTTCAACAAAGGACAAACCAGGATGGATTAATGGTGAGCATGCTGATGTAAAACAAGGTGGTGAGACTGAGGACGAGCTGGAACCAGCTGAAGAGAGTATGCATGAGCTGAAACCAACTGAAGTGAGAGTAGATGAGCTGGATGAGCTGAGTGAGCTAAGGGACACTACTTTGAAGCTGGATGAGCTAAGTGACACTACTTTGGAGCTGAGTGAGCTAAGTGACACTGAAGATGGAGCTGGTTTAGCTGCTGGACGAAATGAGCCTTTTTCAACACAAATAAAAATTCATAACAAGTTCAATTTGGGTCGGTTTTACACCAAATTCGACCAGACCTTTCCTCAGTCCATTTCAAGCCCATTCTCATCAAGAATACCAAGAGGGAGTCAGCAAGGAATTCTTGGTCGTTCATGGGAAAAATAATTCAACAAAAATCATTAATTTCGGTCTTTAGTCAAATTTCTATTTTCTATGTCTTGTTTTTAGCACATTCTTCTTTTGATTTCTACAACTTGTAATCCTATAAATAGGGCCTATGAGCCACGAAAATAAGGCAACCTTTTCCCCTTTTATTTGAGTTTATCTCTTTGTTCTTTGTAGAACACTTTTTGTTTCTTGGTGAGGTTGTCTCCGAGTAAAAAAATCTCTATTTCGTTGGACATCTGCGCCATATCAGGCAACGTTTAGAAATCCTTCTTTTGGTGGACTTGTGAGTCATATCAAGCTTCAACTGAACTCTGGTAGTATCATTGGGCCATCCGCAACCCATTGTGTCACCGTTCAATCCATCAGTTCTCCCTTTTGGCGAGTTCATATCCCTTTAGTCCGATTGAGTGATCCTTCCCTAATTTAGGGCATATCAAGTGGTATCAGAGCCACTCATTCGGTACTATCTATCCATCTTCTCATCTTTCATTTTCTAAACACTTCATCTTCTTCTTTCTATCTCGAATCTGGGCCACTACCTTACCTATCGCCATTCTTCTATAAAAAAAAAAGAAAGAGATCTATCAAAAAAAAAAAAAAACAAAGTTTGATTTTGGCTAGGGGGTGGAAGAGAAATCCTGCTGGCTGAGGAGAAATCCAGCCTTGGAGTGGTTAATACGGATTTCAAAACCAAATTCTCTTATCTTCCTATCTTGTGTTCATCTCTTGTTTGCTTGAAGAAGCCATTGAGTTACTTTATTTGTTCTCTTAGAACTTTGAGAGGAGACTCTTGAGTGACCGCTAAAATCTGAGAGAAACACTTGTGTGGGTGAGATAAACACTTGAGAGTGGGATGATTATTTTTATCTGTTAACCTTTTGTGTTGAGAATTTCCAGGTTAAGATGTTTGGACTTCAAAGGAAAAGTAGCAAAGAGAAATCCCCACGACAAACTGTCTCTCAATTTCCATTTAAATATTCTTTGAAAAATTTTGATGAGTTTGTTAGTGTGCAGGAACGGCTAGACATAAGGTTCAAGGATCATATCAAAACGACCAGAGATGTGGCTGATCCAAAAAGGCGATTACTTCAGTTTGATGTCCAAGAAATTTGTGACAACTTTGAGAAGGGAATGATGAAAGCCCTCAAGGACATCAGCAAGAGCCATAAGAAGAGCACATCCACACGTGCACCAGTAGCTGAGCCATCATTGATCATCAGTGAAAAACCTAAAGGTAAATCTGAACCCATGTTGAAGATTTAAAGATTTTTCAGATTCTTTACTCATCTTTAATGAATCTGATGAAGAGCCAATTGAAAGCTTGTTCTCTTGTGAGAAAAATTGTGATCTTCCTTCTCTTGAATCTGAGTTTATGAATGATAATGAACATAGAACTAACCGTTTTGCAACCCGAGCATCCGAGTAGTCTTGTTTTGTCTCAACAGGTTTTTGAGGAAGAGCCACTGGACTATCCACATCAAGGACCACGTCTTGACACTAGAAACCCCTTGGATGAGAATCTAGGTCCTATCTTTGATTAGGAGGACGAACCTGGCCCTGTCTTTGATGAAGAAGCAACAAGCATCACCTCCATCGTCATGGAGAGCCATCTATGCTTTGATCCCGGCACAACTCCTGCCCTTGTCTCCTGATCTTCAAGAGCACTGTGAGAAATCTGATTTGATTAATTCTCTGCGTAATATGTTTGTAAAGATCAGTTCTCATGATGTGATTCATTTTGGTCTTGACAAGATTGAAGATTTTTGTGTTTCAAAATCTGTTTTTGAAAACATGATTAATTCTTTAAAATTGTTTAAACCCGAGAAACTTCTTGATCTAAAATGTTTTCAAAAAGGCAATGGCATCAATTCTGAATTAATTTTGAGTTTTGAAGAGTTTTTAAAGCATAGCAAAGGCTTTGATCATATTGAAAAATCTCTTGAGCTTGATTTGAAACAAACTGATTTTTGTGCTAGAAAATCTTTTGATTCATTTGTCTTCAAAGAAAATAACTTTAATCTGAGTTGTTATAGATATACACTGATCACTGGTGATTTGTTTGCATCCACTTGTGCCTTGGACGAACTAATGATATTTAAGATTTTGCTGGAACAGAAATCACCTAGATTTGAAACCGATTTTTATGATTCTGTTTTGAATCTTGATATTTTGTGTTTTGAAACTGATAGACCTTGGCATGTGTTGAGATCATTGCTTAATAATTGTGTTGTTTTGAGCTTTGACGATATTGTGGTTTACAACACATTCTTTGAAAAACATATTAAGCCTTTGATAAGTGATCCTCAATCCGAACTTACTCTTTTGTGTTCTGATTTTAAGAAGGATACACACGTTTTGAAATTTTCCAGTATTATGTTGTGTCTTAATACCATTCTGGTCTGTAATGCTTACTTTGATGTGAATTTTGAAAGGCTGAAACGTGTGCTACATGTTCTACGGAAAGAAACTTTGATTTCTTATTTGAGCAAGTATATGTCTTGTACATATGATCTTGGTATTCTAGTTTCTGTTTTGAATATCCAGGATAAACAGGTCCATTCTCAAAGAAATGTAAAGAACAAAAGCATAGACCGTGCTTATCAACCTGAGATTTGGAGATGCATGTACTCAAGGAAAATGGCTCCAAAACTCCAAGGAAGCTTCTGTCCAAAATTTTTCTTCCCTAAATTTTACATGTCTTTTAAATTCATTTTGTCTGATTCATTTCCTTTTGATACAGGTAAAATGGATTTGAGGTCAAATCCTTTTCAAGAGGGAGGGAATGATGCGCCTCGGATCATAGACCCGGGCCAGGATGATGCGACCATGGCTGAGCCAGATGATTCTTCAACAAAGGACAAAACAGGATGGATTAATGGCGAGAATACTGATGTAAAACCAGCTGGTGAGACTGAGGACGAGCTGGAACCAGCTGAAGAGAGTATGCATGAGCTGAAACCAGCTAAAGTGAGAGTAGATGAGCTGGATGAGCTGAGTGAGCTAAGTGACACTAATTTGGAGCTGGATGAGCTAACTGACACTACTTTGGAGCTGAGTGACCTAAGTAACACTGAATATGGAGCTGGTTTAGCTGCTGGACGAAATGAGCCTTTTTTCATCCCAAATAAAAATTCATAACAAGTTCAATTTGGGTCGGTTTTACACCAAATTCGATCAGACCTTTCCTCAGTCCATTTCAAGCCCATTCTCATCAAGAATACCAAGAGGGAGTCAGCAAGGAAGTCTTGGTCATGCATGGGAAAAAGAATTCAACAAAAATCATTAATTTCGGTCTTTAGTCAAAGTCTTCATTTCTAGTTTCTATGTATTGTTTTTAGCACATTCTTCTTTGGATTTCTACAACTTGTAATCCTATAAATAGGGCCTATGAGCCACGAAAATAAGGCAACCTTTTCCCCTTTTATTTGAGTTTATCTCTTTGTTCTTTGTAGAACACTTTTCGTTTCTTGGTGAGGTTATCTCCGAGTAAACAAATCTCTATTTCGTTGGACCTGTGCGTCATATCAGACAACATTTACAAATCCTTCTTTTGGTGGACTTGTGAGTCATATAAAGCACCAACTGAAGTCTGGTGGTATCATTGGGCCATCCGCAACCCATTGTGTCACCGTTCAATCAATCAGTTCTCCCTTTTGGCGAGTTCATATCCCTTTAGTCCGATTGAGTGATCCTTCCCTAATTTAGGGTGTATCACGGCGGGATCGATCAGCCCCACTACGATCCGCTCGTAATTGATCTTGTGATAAGAGACCTCGAGGTCGCGAGAGTTCTCATCAACACAGGTAGCACAGTCAATGTCATCTTCCGCGATACCCTTAAAAGGATGAACGTTGAGCTAGGAGAAGTCATACCGTCCCCCAAACCGCTAACCGGCTTTGAAGGCACAACGTCTATGACTCTCAGGTCAATCAAGCTGCCCGTTACGGCAAAAGAAGTAACAAAGATCGTCGATTTCGCAGTCGTTGACCACCCAGCCATCTACAACGTCATCATGGGCACACCTTGGCTCAACGACATGAAAGCAGTCCCGTCGACTTATCCCTTAGGCATCAAATTCCTTACTCATAACGGAATTGCCGCAATCTGGGGATCCCAGACACAGTGAAGACGAGACGTGCTTCCTGGCCGAACACAAACTACGGCAAATCACGACCGTTTTGATGGTGAAACCCAAACGGGCAAAGCTAACTCAAACGTCCACTGAAAAAGCTTCGGAAGAAGATGGTCCAGAATCATTAACTCATGCAACGGCAAAAGAACCGCAAGTTTCCAAGTCCAACGCTTCTACCAAACCGGAGGAAACAAACCCGATAAAAGTCGTCGATCCTAAAACTAACACGATTAATGCAATAGCCGAGTAAACACACTCGCACAAAAAACAGAACTACGAGATGGCTTGATCCCCGAAGAGGGTACGTAGGCAGCTCGTCCAAGGACGAGTTCAGCTATCCCCCCTCTGCAAAAGGGGAGGGGGGAGTGGGTACATATACGGATACTTGTATATTCCCACATTCTAAATATTTGTCTTGTACTCAATTTTTTTGAAAATTTTTCGGCAATAAAAATTCGTTAACATCTCTCCTATTTCGGAAAAAACAGCTTGTTTTACTTTCGGAAAACGTCCAAGGACGAACAAAACTATTACGTTACGAAACTAAAACGGAAACTCCCAAAAAATCACCCAACACTTCGACTAAGGCACGGTTGGAATCAACAGATTCCATCGATTACAAAAACTCGTATCGGTCGCACCATCGGTTCCGATCCCCGACCAACACAAGTGAACCCGGTCTCAGATAATCAAAATACCACTAACAGTATGTTGTTGAAAAAAATAAGGCAGACGTCGCCTAGATCTTCAAAAAAAATATGCTCTCAGTCCGTTCGCGACTATAAATCACAAACACTCGTCGACTGGCCACGCCGAGCACATCCGTCCTAAACAAACGCATTTAGATCCATCCTAAGGATAGATCCTCTTACATCCGACTAGGATAAAATAGTGCGCTATAAAAGAAATCCGAAATTTTGGTCAGCACTTTCGGGAGACTTAAAAATTGTCCTCGAAAAGATGCTCGATTCCTACCATACAAGTCGTATAAGCCGAAAACATATCGCGGACTTTAAAGAGGGATTGAATCAGGTTAAAATCGCAACAGGCTGAACGACAGCCGATTAGTCATCGCAAAAGCCTTCAACCGAGAGTAAACCTAGGTCTTACCCTAAACCCAGCACACTGATCTCCAACGTCTCAAGGCATGATATCAAAAAGATACGAGATCCTGAAAGCATGTCTCTTCGTCCATAACCCAAAAACACGCTCAAAGCTTCTTTGAGCAACCGGTTTGACGATCTACCAAAATAAAAAGAAAAAGGCAAAGGACGAGATGACAACTCGAACTTTTCTCCTTACACTTAGCAAGAATTCAAAATCCTTGAAACATCATTTTTATAATAGCATGGTTTGAACACACAGCCAATGAAACGGCAGGGATTAAAAGCCTCACACGGCCAGTCCCGTTACATAAAAACAAGGCCACACTAGGCCAACTCACGAACAAATAACATAAACAAATTACAAAGTCAAGGAGATACTTCCTCGAACAACTCACAGCAAGCCTTACGATCAATCGCCTAGATCGAAGTTCTCACTCATTGGCCCTCCGGTCGAGTAGTCGTTCACATCAAGCGGAGCCACCGGCTTGTCCACCTCTCCCGTCTCATCAAGACCTCCCGTCTCGGCCTCCACCGTGTCGGGGGAAAAGGGAACTGGTTCCCATTGCTTCCAAATCTCATCTTCGACCTCGGAAATTTTTGGATCTTTGTCTTTCTCTGCCATAAGCCCGGTCTGCTTCGCATACTCGGTAGAAAATGAATAGTCGGGGTGCTGCGTAAGATACAAGCCACCCACGGTTCCACGACAGTCGCGATAATCCGTGAACGCCTTGTAACACCCTTTGAGCTCTTCAAACGATTGCGAGAACTTATCACGATGGCTTTTCATAACTTCGACTATCTCCCTCTTGCCCCGCTTATAGGCATGGTTGACCTCCTTCGCAAACGATTCTCGCCCGTGACAACGAGACCTTTCCAAATTATCCTTCAAACGAGCAATCTCTTTGTCGGCCACCTCGGCCCTGAATCGAGCCATTTGAGCCTCTTGTCTGCTCGTATCAAGGGCTCGATTTATCATAAGAAGGCCCTGCAAAAATTCTCAAAGTCTATAGATCTTGGGACAAAACAAAACCCGAGAATGTTCAGAGAAGAGAACCTACTCCATTAACCATCCTCGCCGCTTTGGAAAAATCTGACCCTTCTTCAGATCCACCTGCGGTCGGAGGAAAGTCAAACTCAGACAATCCGTCGAGATTAAACTAATCGCCGATGCTTCCACCAGATTGACTGACCAGATAGTCCTTGAGTATGTTATCAGGAGAGAACTTTCTGTCGACCACATCTTCGTCCACCATAATATGCTTGTCCTTGCTAGGCTTCGACCTATCTCTCTTCGTCCGAGGAACATAGGGAACAAACCCGTCCATGCTAGACTCTGATCCTTCTTCGGTCGGCATATCCGGCTGAAACCGGGAACGGTAGAGCCCAACAGCACGACGAACCCGCTTCGCGGAAAATTCCGCCCAAAAGCACGGACGTCCACGCAATAATTCCCAAACAGTAAGCAATCCCTCGGGAACCCGATAAAAAGCAGCGGACATTAAAAAAAAGAGAGAGAAAGAAAACATAGAAATCAGATATCGTCAAAATCAGAGATAACAGACATTCGGAATTTGGAATACCCTTTGTCCCCCATCGAGTTCTAAAGATGGGGATGGCGCTCGCTTCCACCGAGGCGTCGCTAACACGGACGAAGAAAAAATGCTCCTTCCAAAAATGGTATTTCGAAACGAACCCCGAAATAATCGCCATGTTCGTACGAGGCCTCACTTGGACAATAAGTGAACGAGACCATCGGGGCTCGACCCAAGCCTCGAGATGATCAGCATCAAGGGTGATTCCCAGCTCATAACTCAGCACCAAAATCCCAACGAGGTGCTGTAAACCACACGGGTTAACCTGGCTGATCGATAAGTTGAAACGGTTCAGGAGCTGTACGATGATCTCTAGGATAGGGAACCATAGATGACACTGCATCAAGTATGCCTCGTAGCACGTAAAATAGCCTTCTGGCGGGGATAGCGCAACTTCCCCACTCTCTGGGAGGCGAAATTCGACCGACTCGGGAATTTTGCAGGAATGTCTAATGGCCGCTAGCCCATTCGGACACCTCATACTCGGACAGCCTGGAACATGGTTGGGTTTGAAGGAAGGAGGAACCCATATGACAGAAGTGGCAGGTTTCACTTCACCCATACCCGTCCGCCATGCATCAACGTCTTCTGGATCGATCGATTCGGCTGAGATTTCCACCTTTGGCACAACTCTGACATGGTTCGAGCTAGAACCCTCAGGAACAGAACGGTCGCGACGAGACTTGGTAGAAGATTTTCTCTTCGAAGACATGATTTTTCCTTCTTAAAAAAAAAGAGAGGAAAAGGTAGAAAATCTTTTCAAAGGAAGAGAAGAAACCAAAGGATCTTCTTTGGGAGAGAATTTGTGGGAATGAGCAAGTAAAGAATTTGAAATCTTACTCCACCTGCTTATAGGCAAAAAAGATTCACTATACATCTTCGGATTTTTACTCAGCGGATTTCGTCTAACTCATTCCAACATGTCTAATCCGCTCGCAAGAACCTAACGATCCTAACGAATTGGGGGGCTAACTGCTGGGGTCAAAATCAGTTACGACGAAATCAACGTCGGAAAAGGCGTCCGAGAAAAACTTTCTCTTCATTAAAAAAATGAAGTCGGGAAAGAACGAAAAAAACTATCAAAGGCCTAAAGATCAGTTCGTAGAAACAAACAAAATCGATCATCGAACACGGATTCAGCTCGGCCGTTCGCCGAGCTGGATCAACCGAAACCCGTCTTCGCCTCGTCCTCGTAACTCCTCTCCCGAAACTGCATTGAACTCATTCTTGTTTCGTTTCGATCGATGGCATCGTTGGAACTTTACGATTTAAAAACCGCAGGAACTCGTCTTTTCTCGAAGGACATTCAGATTGATCGTATAAAACGGCAACGGTTAACTAAGCACCTCGAATTGCCTACGCTATACGAGGAATTGGAGTGCTCCTTAAATTCGACGTCATTTCGAAAACGCTCTTTGTATAAAATCATAAAAACGCCTAAGTCGAAAAAAGGCCCAAAAGGGGCCAGAACGCGGCCAAGAGCCCACTTACGATTTTATAGAAATCAAGCCCAATTGTTATGACGGTTTATCTTTTGTTATGCAGGAAAAGATAAATGTCAAGTTTCCGAAGATAAATGTCAAGTTTCCGAAGATAAATACCAAGCTCGAAGGGAAATGGAATATTTCCGCAAAGCGATAAACTCGACCGGGGGCTGAAAGGGAAAAAGGTAAACCTCCATAGAGGAAGTATATAAGGAGACCAAGGCGGAAGGGGGAGAAGAGAGAAGTATTATCACCTAGAGCAATACTTAGAGCAATTAAGGCATTTTTCTGTTTTTGTTATTCGAGCTGCGACTCAACTAGGTTTTCAAGTCTTAGGTTGCTAGAACTAGGAATCTCGCCAATAGCTCTCACGGCCGAAGGCTCTTACCTCGTTGTTACGCTCAAACGTGAATTCGGAATAAAATCTTTCTTGCTCTCTTTTCGATTCCATATATTTATTTATCGTCTGCACTTTCATGTTCTGATTGTTTGGCATGTGGTTTAGCAGATATCCGGGACCTCTGGGAAATTTAGGGTTTCCTATTTTTCCTAATTTAAACAAAAATCGACAGTGCGAATTTCGGTTTCCACAGTATATCGTACTAACTTGTTACATTAAGTACTTATGATTTAATTATCACCATAACTCCGACTGAGTTTACACTGGGAACAGTGTAGTTTAAGTCTGGGGGAGGTTTTCTGATATTAGTTTATTCATGAATTTTAAAAATATTTGCAAACATAAAGTTTTTATTGAGTCAAGAAGGGAATAATGAACTTATTAGATTTTTGCTAGTTATCTAACCACTCGTTAGCACCATTCTAGACTTACTGATTGCAGATAGTACTAAAGATACTAAAGTGGATCAACTTGATCAACTTGTCAACTATGTTACACTTGCTGAGATTGTTTGAAGGAACCAAAGTTGACCTCCAACACTAAAACTTGACACAATTGCTTGTCTTGGGGCTTGGTATACATGGGATCAGATTCTTCAAACAAGTCTGGAAGGTAAAGCCTTGTGTAGATATATTTATCACCCTCTCTCTCTCTCTCTATTTTCGAAATATAGATATTAAAAAAAAAAATTTATATATATATATATACATATCTATGAGAGATTTATTAGGTAGGGATTCGAACAGGACTTGGTGGATACAACCATTAAAGTTTTCTTCATAAGAATTCTATAGGTAAAGAACTAGAACATGATTGGTGGCTACAACCATTAAGGCTTGCTTCAAAAATAATCCTAGGATATAGATCAAAAAGAAGTGAATAGGACTTGGTGGCAACCACCATTAAGGCTTGATTCATCGAAGCCTGTCCAATCTTGGTCAATGATCTTGCAAATATAAGCAAACTTTGACTAAGAGAGAAAATTAGTAGAGAGAGAGGATATGAACTAATGATTACTTGCAGGTCCAGATACTTGTTTGAAAATCCTTTCATCCTGTGATTGATACTCCCAAGATAAAGCCTGCATTTTTATTTATGGTAAGAAATGAGGTTGGTAGAGGGGAATGTCAAACAAGATTTGCTAAGTTGTTAGCTAGGTGAATTTGGTTACTAAGCTACGATATGGTATAATGTGCTTTGGTGATTAGGACTTCTTAAATGTGGATTGCAATATTGTAGAGGTGATGATTCTAAGTTTTAAATTATGTGAGTTCCTGCTGTTTTCAAACCTCTTTCAGAGAGACTGCTTGTTTGTTTTGCTTGAGGACAAGCAAAAGGGTAATTCTTTGGGAGTTGATAGACCATGGATTTGACCCACTTTCACCCGTGGTTTATAGGTGTTTTTACTTCTAATTATTATATTATAGAGTCTATTTATTATATTTATAAGATCAAGAGTGATTTGGAGATAAGTGATGATTTTGGAGCATTTTGGAGATATTTGGAGCAAGCACCCGAGATGACCATCGAGCTCGACCATCGGTCGATACTGAGGAACGAATATCGATCGATGTTCACATCATAACATCGATCGACAGCGAAACGCGCAGAAAGCCTGTTTGGTCACAGCTGACTTGAAGCCCAAGTTTTCACCAATTTACAAGATTACCATTGACGAGTTTTAACCTAATTATATAAGCTTTGCCACCATGTTAGAGGCAAAGTGTGCTTCCTTGTGTTTCTTGTTTTACTATTATCAGCAAAAGGTTTTTAGGATTTTGATAGATTGGAGAGAAGATCCAAAGTTATATTTGTGATTGGAACTCCATTGATATCTATTTACTATTCTAATGAAGTTTTCTTACCTAATTGCTGCTGTTATGAATTGCTTGGTAATGCAGCGGCATCCCTAACTTTGGCGCCAACGTAACGACATCAAACGGATTCAAGTTATATTATTTCTAGGATTTGGCTTTATGTTTTATTTATTTTAAAGATAATGATGCTTTATTTCCTTATTGCTTTAGTCTTAAGTTTTCAATTCCTTTAGGGTTTGTCGATGGGAATAGCTATATAAAGGACTCTAGCCGTCTTGTTTTAGGGGACGTTTTTGATTCAATTCATCAAACAGGAAGTTGGTCTCAAGAAGCTATCTAAAGAAACTCTTGATCGATCTAAGAACAGGTCTCGAAGAACCCTAAATTCTTAGATCGACCGTTCACCCATTCGTACGCTGCACCAGGTTGGTATCAGAGCTTTGCTATGCTCCAAAACTTTCTCAACCCGCTACGATGGTTCGTACCTATCGCCGTTCTCAGCAAAAAACTGATGACGACACCCCAGCCACCAAACAATCTATCGCCGACCTTCAAGCCCAAATCGCAACTCTTGTGACCACTGTGACAAATTTAATTACGCAACGTACGGCCCCTGCAATCCGCCGTGAACGCCATAAACATGATGGTAATAACGGAGACGCAGAGGGGGGCAAGAATTCGTTTACTCCAGTTATTCAGCAGCATGTTCGCAGTCTCAAAAACAATGATTCAGACTTGGATAAAGAGTATGAAGATTTGGATGCAAAAATTTCTAACACAAGAGACAAAGAGAATGTTCAACTTGGAGGACCGATTTTTGATGTTTATGATACATGAGAAGAAGAAGAAAACTTTTCAGAGCAAAATTTTAATCCAATACTTGATGTGTTTGATCAAGGCGTTGCAGAAACTTCTCCGATCTATGACATGCTCGATGAAGACGAGATGAACCAAGTCACATCAGAAAAAGTGTAAGAAGAAAACATAAGTTTTGATGAGTCAATATTTTCTCGAGAAACTCCAACATTATCTCATGAAGATTTTACGACAAGTACTGGTGTTATATGGGACTTTAATCTCAAGGATACTTCTCCATACTTTCAAATGAGGATTGAAACAGTTGGCCGAAGTACTAATTCTTTTTGAAAGAGCAGTGAATCCAACAAAGGAAAAGATCACACTTATGATCTAAAGCCAGAACATGTTCGAGTCTGTGAAAAGAGTGACTACAATACTCTTATGGATTTGCAGAGGGACCATATAAATTATGGTGTATGTAGAACAAATTCTGCTCTGCAAATCAATCATGAGCCACCAGATCGTGTTCGACGTCAAGGACATGAAGCTGAACAAACGGATACAACTTTATTGAATGCAAAGATCACTACACTTCAAGAGGCTCTTTTGTTAGAACAAGAGAAAAACCGAACTTTGGAGCATGAGTTGATTGAAATACGCAGGAATATACGGATGTTAAATACTGGATCCAAAACTTTAGGCAAGATTTTAAGAATGGGTAGAACTGAGAAAACAACGATGGGTCTGGGTTATCAAGGAACTACATCTAGCTTCATACTATCTTTGTTCGAGGTAAATCTGTTGAACCAGACAAAACATTAGTTGTTTTAGCGGACGCCAAGAAGCAAAATAAAGAGATTGCAATTGTCTCAAGGTTGCATATTCATTACTGCGAGGGTCGTGCCTCTCCATACCAATATAATCCAAGGTGGAGGGAATTCATGTTTGAAATTCCTGGACATGGTGGCAACATGATTGGAAAGGAATTTGTCAACTTCAAACGAACATATATTGAGTTTTTTTGGAGCAAACCTGTTCAACGTGACCTGCTGCTTGAACATAGCGTGAAAAGAACTGGTTGTTGTCTTGGGGATTGCCTTTGGGGAAAGAGAGAACTACAGCTCTCATGACAGTTGTGGTACTGTTGCTATTTTCTCTCAAACGATTCTACATGGGAAGATTCTATTGTGACTTTGCTAAAATGAAAGAGATAAAGTTATTGCTGAATATACATTGGCAAGATTTAAAGGACGTGATACAAGGTGGAAGGTGTAATAAGTACAAGGTTGATAGAATAATCTTGGAAATTTATTATCCAGAAATACCACCATTACTCGATGTTGTTCGACGGCGACAACAATTTCAGGATTTTGGTCTGAGATATTCAGTCGATGGTAATATTTTCATAAATGTGAGGAGTGTGGTGTGACACCCGCCACTTTCAAAATATAATAAATTGATAAAAGCGGA
>NW_013617544.1:39784-44053 GCF_000695525.1 Brassica oleracea var. oleracea | reverse complement strand
CGGTTTTTTCCGAGGAATACATTTTTCCTCGGTATTCCATAAGAATACCGATGGATTAATATTTCCTCGGAATTTCGTCGGTATATTCCGAGGAAATTCTGAGGAAACCAAATTTTGTGTTTCTTCGGAATATCCTCGGAAATTCCTCGGGATATTCCGAGGATTTCATTTTCCGTCGGAATGTCGGTCAGAATACCGCTGTTTTCTTGCAGTGGTACGTAGTATTACATGTCATTTGTTGAACAGCACGTATGTTACGTAATATTATATAAAACTTGACCATTTAGAGATGTGTGTTGGAATTATAAAAAATTTGATCATTTAGAGGTGTGTGTATTGTGTGTCTGGTTTCTTTTTATTTCTTCCTGATTTTTTTTTCTAGGATATATTGTATATCACATTTTCGAAACCTTTTTCTCTGGCCTTTGCTGGAGAATGGGTTATGAGATATGAGAGAATATGAGAGAGTCTATATGAGAATCTACGAAAGGGGCTATGAGAGCTCTGATGATTACTTTTTTTAAGAGTATAATAATTGCGCTATTCTCTGCCTTAATTTTGAAACCAAAATGCTAAGGTTAGTGTGCATTAATATGAAGTGTAAGAAAAGTCAAAGCAGTGAGGCTAAGGCCATTCACATAAATGATTTCTCAGTTAAACTCTTTTAACACATATATTTGTATTTAATTTGAAATTGTTTCAGAAGCCTGAAATTCAAATCAAAATCTCTCAAGTGATACTCTAAACCCGCTAATCAACGAGTTCGGCTACTCAAGCTATTTGTTCGATTTTGAGCTTTAGGATCTTTTTTGGTATCACACATACCAAACAAAATATTCATCACAATGTTATCGATGATAATTAAAAAATTGTACAATACATTTATTAATATATATTTCACAAATAAAATAGATTTTCATACGGACTAGTATCCATATTCTTTCATATATGTTTACATGACATGTGTGGAGGAGGAGTTAGTGTTGGAGTACAATTTTTGCGTTGTGAAGTTTTTTTTTTTTGCAAGATTCATAATTTTTTTTGTAACACCCAAATTTCATACTATATATATATATATATATAAATTAAAGTCAATTTAGTGGTATATGCGAGTAATTGGTCTGTCAAATATATCAATGAAGATATCACTTAAGCTAACATTAAATCCCACAGCTTGGTTTGCCACAATTATATAATAAAGGATAAGCTTCGTATAAATTCTAATACTTGAACATGTTATTTTATATTGCTTTGTATTTATTTCGTCAACCAAAAGAAACACGATCAAATGTACTCAGGTATGCCATGAACTTTATAATTCATACATGCACTACATTTTTTTGCTAAAAAAACATGCATTACATTTTCTCAGCTCTCACCCTCCCAAAATTTTTAAAGTCTAAAAAACAAGAAAAATAGCTATGAAGCTAATGAATCTTTAGTTTATGTTTTCTTGCGAACTTAAACTAAAGTAAAATGATCTTTACATACGTAAAAATATAAAAAAATCTCAGCTATTAGAATAAGTAAAGTAAATAAATTGTAAGCTGTATTATATCACTTCAGTGTAACAAAAAGAACAATTACAAATTGATTAATTCAGGTATTATGTTTCAAAATAAATTATTTTAATAAGTGAACAGCTTCAAAATATTAGATCATCAAATAATTGTTGTTTAATTTTTGGGGAAATTGCCAAAAATGACTCAAAACCTGATTTTGAATACAAAAATGTACCCCAAATTCAATCAAATGCAAAAGTAACCCAAAAGGTTAGTGAAATTACAACAACATCCTTATGATCAAACAAAAAACTTGTATTGAATTTTACTATTATAACTCTCCACGTGAGAAAACTTACAAACAAGTCTTCTCTCATTCGGTAGATTTTTAAAATAATTTAAAATTTTTATAATAAATATTTTGACAGGAAAAAATTGAAATCATGTAATAATAAACATTTCTAAATGATATAAATTTAGTTGTACTAAAATTGAATTATTTTCAATATAGGTGAGTGAATGTACATTAACTCATGATAGTCTTTGGTTTAGGGTTTGGTAACATAGGTTATAGTATTGTTGGTATTTTTAGGGTTATATTTTTAAATTTAATCTTCTTTTATAAATTTTGTTTTGACCTATATGTGTTTAATGACTATCTAATGATTTGATTTAAACACTTTCTAAGTATCTTAAAAATTTAAGGAAGTGTTTTTGCTTGGTTATTTGATTATAAGGTCTGGAAGACTCACTGAAGACTTCTTGGGACGTCTTCTGGCACATCCCGCCTAAAGTTTAGTAGAATTTAGGGTTCCCGTCTAAATTTTAGAAGAATTTAGGTTTTCCGCCTAAATCGAAGTCTTCCAGAAGTTTTATAGGGGTAGTCTTCTCATGTAGTAGATCTTAAAAGTAATTTATAAATTTTATAAGAAAATTTTTTGAAAGAGAAAAAAATCGAAATCATGTATTAATAAACATTTCTAAATGATGGAAATTTAGTTTTACTAAAATTGAATTATTTTTAACATAGATGAGTGAATGAAGATTGAGTCATAATAGCCTTTGGTTTAGGGTTTGGTAACATATGTTATAATTTTGTTGGTATTTTAGGGTTAGATTTTAAAATTTTAGTTTTTTTTAGTTTGACATATGTGTGTTTTGTGACTATCTAATAATTTGATTTAAACACTTTATAAGTATCTCTTAAGTTTTAAAAAGTGTTTTTGCTTAGTTATTTGATTATAAGGTCTGGAAGACTCCGAGAAAACTTTGGTTTACGGTTTAGTAACATATGTTATAGTATTGTTTGTATTTAGAATTAGATTTGGAAATCTTAATTAAAAAAATGACATACATGTGTTTAGTTTTTTGTATTATAAACATTTTATAAGTTGATTTTAAATTTAATGAATTGTTATTTTCTATTTAGTTAGTTATTTGATTAGGTTATGGTTTGGAAGACTTCTAGAAGACTTCCCAAGAAGACTTCCTGAAGACTTCCCAAGAAGACTTCCTGAAGACTTCTAGCATATTCTCGCTTAAGTTTTAGTTGAATTTAGGTTTCCCACCTAAATTTTAGTAGAATTTAGGTTTCTTGCCTAAAGCGAAGTCTCACAAGAAGTCTTAAGTATCGAAAATATTTAATCTAATTGGAATTTTTGTCTCCATATATAAAGAAAATTTACACATTCTCTTTCTTCCTCTTAAATGGCTGCAACAATAATGTAATGTTTTTCACTCTAAAACTCTCTAATCTCTCTCTAATCTCTATGAACATCAAAACACCAAACTTTAAATTCATTTCTCATTTTTTTATTATGTCTTCTCACTAATTTATCTTCTTTTTGCAGGATTTTCATTACATATTTCACTCATTCAAAGGTAGATCTATAAATTTTGGATATGTATTATTGTGTGTTTTATATATTAGATTCCAAAAAGCAATAGATTCAACCTAATGTGACTGTTTTGTTTATTATTTAAGCATAAAATTATATTTTTGAAGTTTTTCTCTGTTTTGAAGCCATTTGAATGTTTTTGAATTTGTACGTTTTTCAGATCTGAGACAGACTTTGAAAGACTTCTCAGAAGACTCTCGGAAGACTCCTCGGAAGACTTTTAGGCAAGTCTTCTAATGCATTTAATGCTAGAAGACTTCCCACGAAGTCTCCCACGAAGTCTTCAGGAAGTCTTCTACCCAAAGTGGTAAAAAATTTTGATATGTATTTTGTTTGTTTTTAGATTCTAAAAAGTTATAGATTCAACATATTGTGACTGTTTTTTTTATTAAGCATACAAAATATTTTTGAAGTTTTTCTGTTTTGAAGTCATTTGAATGCTTTTGAATATACAAATTTTTCCACTACAAGAAAACATATCTTTTACTAGGGCAGTGTTCGTTGTAAATTCGTCGTAAACGGGGTGTTACGACGAATTAACGTCGAAAGACGTTTTGTTGTTAAACGTCCGTCGTAACGGAGGTTTCGTCGTAAACGACTCGTTACGTTTACGACGAAATATGTTCCTCGTAAAGCGCAGAGAAAGAATTCGTCGTAAACGACACGTAAGATTTCGTCTCCACGTAATTATTTCGATGTAAAGCACACATAAATTCTTTCGTTGTAAATCACTCGTAAATATTTCGATGTAAAACCCTCGTAAATCTTTCGATGTTAATCACTCGTAAACATTCGATGTAAACTCCATGTAATGTTTACGAGGAGTTTACATCGTTTCTTATTATATTATTATTAATTAGTATATAATA
>NW_013617544.1:37829-39702 GCF_000695525.1 Brassica oleracea var. oleracea | reverse complement strand
CTCAACATTCTCTGCATAACCGGGTTTCCCACGGCCATCACGTCTAGCAAATCCTCAAGAGAGTCTAAACGAACCTGCTGGCTATCCATTCGAGCCTCCATCTGAGCATTCTCTTCATCCCGTCTCTAAGTGTATGAAGAAGTTGCCCTTGCAACTTCGTTAACAGAGCCTATACCGACTATTCGTCCCTTCTTTTTAGGAGCCACCTATAAAATCAAAACATATATTAATATAGTTAAAATAATGTAAACTAAAATTTTAAGTTACCTCTTCGAAGATTCTGTCGACCTCTTGGGTGGACAATGTGACTGGTAATCCATCGGGAGACTCCTGGGTTAGTTGCGTCTCCCGTTCTTCAATTCGACCAGCCACTGTTTGGAAGAGTTTCTCAGATGCAGGATCCACAAAAACTCCGTCGGATGTGACGTGAGTCATCTTGAATAGGTCAGACAGAGACGGTAAGACTCCCATCTTCTCGAACTACAAAAAAAAATTAAACTAAATATTATAAATTATATTAATTGAATATTTTAAAATATATATTTAAAACAAAACTTACAGCTTCTAGACGGACTCCTGCATGAGATTTTTGTCCATTTCTGTGAAGCATGGGCAAATGACCATCTTTATCCTTCGTCCTTCGAGAAGCCGAGCACGAATTGGCCTTTTTGATCGAAGAGGGGTGCTCCCAATAGGCGATGAGGCCATCCCACACATCCGTCGTGAGCTCAGTGGGCTTTCCCTCATACCCGTAGAACTCCCACTTGTCCTTCCAATCAGAGACTATGTTGCAGAGGCGGATCTCTGCCTTTGCAACGAATTCCGCCTTCACCCTCTCGTGATTCCCAATGACCAATGCCAATTTTGCTGAAACATAAAAATTTTGAAAAAATTACAATTAATAGTAAATATTAAAAAAAAATATATATATATAAAAGTGAAAATTTAATTAAATTTAAAAATCTTACCGCAAAACATTTAAAACACGTGATCTTAACGTGATTTGGTGTCTCAAGACACCAAATCACGTTAAGATCACGTGGTTTAAATGTTTTGCGGTAAGATTTTTAAATTTAATTAAATTTTCACTTTTAAATATATAAAAAAAACAATTTAACCGTTAGAAAATAAAAATTAATTAAATTTTAATGTAATAAAAATTAATAACTTATCAATAAGTTCCTCAGGGTCTATCGGGGTCTTGAACATCCAAACCCTCCCGTCTAGGCTGGGTAAGCAAATCCTCCACCGTATATCTCGCGAAGGGAGCATATGAAGGCACACGCAAATCCGGATGAACTGCACCTTCTGGGACAGGCTGAGGTGCAGCCGCTGGAGGAGGAGGTGGAGGCATCTGCGGTGGAAGAGGAAGACTCAAAAAAACTCTCTGAGAAGTCTGAGAATCTGGAACTGCATTGGAAGACGATGGACCGGAAGAAGATGTGCCGGAACCATCGCCAAACAACTGGGCATAAGTAGGTGCTGCTGGTTGTTGGGGTCAAAATCGGTCACGACGGAATCAATGTCTGAAAGTCTGTGTTGAGGTCGAAAACGGTTGCAACGAAGTTAACGTCAAAATTCCCGAAGAAGAAAACGTAGAAACCTTCTTCGACAAATACTTTTTCGAAATAGATTCTTCTGTACGAAAAACTTTGCGGAAGAAAGGCGAGTCATCGGACAAGAGCTCGAAGATTACGAAAAAGCTTTACGGAAGAAAGAATCGAGATGTCCGACGAAAGCTCGAAACAGGTCGTTACACAGCGACCAAACGTCCGTCCCGCTCGGTCGCTACGTAGCGACCGAGCGATCGTCCCGCTAGCGACCGAGCTCGAGCCAAAGCACGGTCGCTACGTAGCGACCGAGCTCGACCGTT
>NW_013617544.1:35067-35742 GCF_000695525.1 Brassica oleracea var. oleracea | reverse complement strand
CTCTTTTGAATCCTCATTGAAACGCTTTTCGTTTCGTCTCAATCGGAGTTTCCGTTGAGATTTTACGACGAAAACAAGTAGGACTCTTCTTGGCTTGCTTCCACTCGCTACGTAGCGACCTGTCTGACCTTCACTCGCTACATAGAAACTTGTCAGGCCTCAGAAAGGTACTCCTTTAGGTTCTCTTTTGAATCCTCATCGAAACGCTTTTCGTTTCGTCTCAATCGGAGTTTCCGTTAAGATTTTACGACGAAAACAAGTAGGACTCTTCTTGGTTTGCTTTCACTCGCTATGTAGCGACCTGTCTGACCTTCAATCGCTACATAGCGACCTTTCAGGACTCAGAAAGGTCCTCCTTTAGGTTCTCTTTTGAATCCTCTTCGAAACGCTTTGCGTTTCGTCTCAATCGGAGTTTCCGTTGAGATTTTACGACAAAAACAAGTAGGACTCGTCTAAACTCCTTCGCTTGCTCCTACTCGCCCTTACCTCCATCTTTGTATTCTCCTTCAAATCTCGATCGAAATGTCTCTTGTTTCGCCTCGATTGGAGTTACCATTGAAACTTTACTATAAAAAAAAACCCGCGAAGACTAGTTTTCTCGCGTGGATTCAGATTAATCGTATAATACGGCAACAGTTAACTTAACACCTTAGCCGCCTAAACTATACGATTAAG
>NW_013617544.1:31106-33420 GCF_000695525.1 Brassica oleracea var. oleracea | reverse complement strand
CAGGAGTAAACCTAGGTCTTGCCCTAAACCCAGCGCACTGGTCTCTAACATCTCTAGGCATAGTATTAAAAACCTTGATACGAGATCCCAAAATTTGTCTCTTTGCCGATATTCGAGCGTTTTCAGAAATTCCGCAAGATTTACACACTGCAGAAAACTCTCGAAACAGATCACAGATATAGCAGTTCACACAGAGTTAGATTACGAGATGACAACTCGTAGTCTTCCTTCTACACCCATATAAAATGCCATCGGCAGAAACACGCCTGAAAACCGCTACATAAAAACTAGACCGTAAAGGTCTCGCTGGAAAACAAGTTTTAAGAACCTTAACTCCAAGACGAACTACGAAAGGCTTGATCCCTTCAACAAGGGTACGTAGGCAGCCATCATAAGGCGCAGCCCCAATCTAATCGCGTTCTACTCTTAGAAGAGCGAGAAGACCACTTACCACGAACCTTTTCGACCATTAATTCTGCCTAACTCACCTAACTTGCCAAGCCACTTGCTAAAACCTCACACTAGAAGCTCATGGTTCTAACAAGCTGGGGGGCTAACTATTGGGGTCAAAATCGGTCACGACGGAATCAATGTCTGAAAGTCCGTGTTGAGGTCGAAAACAGTTGCAACGAAGTTAACGTCAAAAGCCCCAAAGAAGAAAACGTAGAAACCTTCTTCGACAAATACTTTTTCAAAATAGATTCTTCTTTACGAAAAGCTTTGCGGAAGAAAAGCGAGTGATCGGACAAGAGCTCGAAGAGGGTCGCTACGTAGCGACCGAGCTCGGGCCAAAGCTAAGTCGATACGTAGCGACCGAGCTCTTCCGAAACGTCGATACGACATTAGTCCATGCGTTCTCGTCTACCTTTCGATGCTATCTCCCGAAGACCGTTGCAAACCCATTTCACGATTCCCCGCCATTCTAAGTTATCGATCAAACTTTACCGTAAAAACCACGGAAAGTTCGTTCTTTATTGAAAGAAGCCGTAATAAACGCTTCGAGTCGGAAGACGGCCCAAAGGGACCTAAGACATGACTCGAGGCCCAACTTACGATTTCTTAACCAACAGCCCATAAGCCGCATGACGGTTTACGCTTGGTTCACAAGGAAAAATAAATGTCAAGTTTCCGCGGATAAATACGAAATTTAGAAGATAATTACGAAGATCGGAAAAAATGGAATAACTCCATTTTTATGCTATGGCGACTTAAGGGCAGAAGGGGAAAAGCGTAAATCGACCTTGGAGCCAGTATATAAGGAATCCTAGGCGAGAGGCATGGAGGGGATCTTTTTCGGAGCAAACTTAGCAATTAGAGCAATTAGGCAACTTTCTGGTTTTGTTATTTCGAGCTGCGACTCAACTAGGTTTTCCAGTTTTAGATTGTTAGAACTAGGAATCTCACCGACAGCTCTCGTAGCCAAGGTTTCTACCTTGTTGTAACTCTCATACGCAGATTCGGAATAAAACTCTTTTTGCTCTCTTTTACGATTTCTTATTTCTTTTGGTCTTTAATCGCGTGTTCGGTTTGCTTGGCGTGTGGTTTAACAGATATCCGGGACCTCTGAGAAATTAGGGTTTTCCTAACTTTCCTAATTTAAACAGAAATCGACAGTGCGAATTTCGGTTACCACACTGGTTTCCTTCTAGGAGGCATCAAAAAAAAATTTAAATAAATTTAATCAATTATGACGACATAATTAAAAAATTATTCTGTTACCTAACTAATCACCTAAACTATAGTATTCCGTCATCTAACTAATCACCTAAACTAATTATCTAACTAATCACCTAAACTAATTAGCTAACTAATTAATACCCTAAACTAACTTAAAAAAAAAAAGGAGGAAAGAGAGTGTACCTTAGACTGAGAGGAGAGGAGTTTGGGAGGAATGAACGAGGAAGCCTCGTCTCGGCGTCTCAATATATAGAAAAGGATTCGTCGTAAACGCGACGTAATATTACGACGAAGTTATCATGCCCGCATTTTTTCATTTACGACAAAGTTACCAGGCCCCGATTTTTCGATTTACGACGAAATTACGTAGAAACGTCGGTTTTCGACGAATTTACCAGGCCCGCGTTTACGATGAAGTTACCAGGCCCGTGTTTTTCCATTTACGACAAAATTACGTGGAATAGATAACCATTTACGACGATTTTACAACGGTTAACCCTAAACACCGAGAATGAAATCCCTAAACCCCAAAGTCACATATCATCTAACATCATTTCTCTTCTCTACTACTTCTTAGCTCTTTCTCCAACTTAAACTCTAAAACCCTAAAACTCCAAATAATTTTTTAAAAACTAAA